>NC_068394.1:24071998-24090612 GCF_023724105.1 Carassius gibelio | reverse complement strand
GAACAAGACAAGGATTAAACAAGATAACATGACCAAGGGAAGAAAGGACGTGAAACACATGGAAGACACAAAGACAAATCAACGTGTAAAGACACGACAAAGAAACAAAAATATTAAACAAAGGCAACACAGAAAAAGTTTGCCTCCCGCGAGAAGCTAAACTGGACCCCAGCCGTCACCCACCGAGCGAAGCTTCACTATTGATCTTCACTGTCAGTGAGAGATATAAAGCAGGTATTCGCTATGGTAAGAGTGACTCAGCTGAGCAAGGGTGAGTGAGAGCATCACACCACCGGACACCTTGGTTCCTTCCCATAGATATGGTGTGGAGGGACACCACTCAACATCACCATCCAAGACAGCGATCCCGCAGGAAACTGAACATAGAGGAGTGAAGCTGTAATAAGTGTCCGAAGACTAATGAGTATGCAGTATTTCTACTAGGGCAGTCAATCGTTAAAATATTTTCACAGAGTGACAGCTGTCGCCTCCGATAACATTTTGGGCAGTGTGGCACAAAACACAGTTGCGCTTTGTTTGTTCTGAGATTTTTGTCCAGGCTCGTGGACCTTTACAGACCACACCCTGATGTTTTTAATATAATGTGAATTTGAAGAATATCATAATTGAACATTTTTTTTATTATTATTATTACATTAATTCAATATAAAGATAAATGTGTTGGTCCCCACAAGTTAATTTATTAACTTGTTATCTCATTGAGTTTGTTATTTGAAAAGAAGAACCCCACCCAAAAAAGTGTGGGCACACCTGGGTTAGAGCATTCACACTTTATCTTTAAAGAACTTTGTTTTCTACTTCCACAAGTTTATTTGTTATGTTTGATCGACTGCATACATACTTCAAACAGAGTATTTGTGATACAGGCATCCTGCTGGTAGAGCAGGACTGGAGGGAAAAACAGCACAAACACACCAGAACACACAAGACACCCCTCAAGACCACAAAACACAACTCGGCACAACACAAGGAGAAACAACATGATGTAATAAAAGGGGAAAAAAATCAAGAAAAAGAAGAAAACTAAAAAAATAGAAAAATAATTAAATATATAAGCTTAGACCAGGGGCGGCGTTAGGGGTGGGCTAAGGGGGCTGGAGCCCCGAATGTTTTCAGTAAAGCCCCGAATGTTTTTATTACCACCATGCCATCAATGAGTTTTCATGCCCAATAAAGTAATTTATATTAGAATTTAAATAAATAAATAAATGTCTCTCAACTCTCAGGTCTACAGTGTCTGTCAATTTACGCGTTGTCATTCACACCCGACGAAAACCGTCCACTGAGTCTAGTTCTTCTGACTGACATGTAAACTGTCCAACCATCGATGAGCGTCTGTACGATCCAGCCAATGAAATGAGATTTTTTGGAGGCAGGCGGTTTGTTGGTGTATAGTATTTTACTATATCAATTTTGTTTTGAAAATTAAAATAGATATTTCAAAATTCTTCAAAAAGAGGAAGTAAAACACCCCCAGGCAACACATGAATGCCAAGATACATCAGCTTCAGGTATCTGTAAATTTTAATAATAGTATTATATTTCTTTTTCGGTTTTAAATTGTGTCTGATTTAACGTTACATTTTGAACATCTAACAGTTAACGATTGCGCAGCACAGTCTTTAGGACACACACACACACACACACACACAGAGCGGTTATAATGTTTGGTTAGCACGGTCTGTGGCAGACTTTTCATGTCAGGGCAACAATGCAATAAACAAGATAATAAAAAAAGATATATTTCGCCAAGGAAATGGTTCCAAACAAAGCATGTTTTTGTGCTCTGCAGCAACACATAGCGGTGTTTACTGAATAAATTTGCTTGAGTAAATGATTCAGTGACCCATTCAAAAAACAGTTGCTTACTTTTTTTCTGAATGAATCTTCCGTTTCTAACGAATCCATTGATTAAATTACTGACAGACTCAACCATTAAAGCAGTGGCATGCCGCCACCTAGTGGCAAAGTACCATTCTAATTTTTTTCATAATTTCATATTTCTGTATTCCAAATTTTATATTTGATGGATTTTTCTGGGCTAAGCCCCGGATCTCCACTCACCCTAGAACCGGCCCAGGCTTAGACTACAAGTATCAAATCAAAGCAATAAGGAGAATACAAGACTAGAAAGGATACTGATGAACAACCAAAGAAAACATTACGAGTAAATACGAGCAAGATAAATGAAGATAAAAAAAGACAATCAAAAGCAAAAACTACAAGAACACACAATTGCAGCGAATAACAAGGCAAGACTGGAAAACAGAGCAGCAAGTCAGTAACTGTCTCTAGAGCACAAGACAAATCAGCCAACACAAGAGGAAGAAACAGAACAATATAAAGGGAGGAAAGTAAACAGGGGCCAGGTGACCACAATTAATGAAATGAGAACAAGACAAGGATTAAACAAGATAACATGACCAAGGGAAGAAAGGACGTGAAACACATGGAAGACACATCAACGTGTAAAGACACGACAAAGAAACAAAAATATTAAACAAAGGCAACACAGAAAAAGTTTGCCTCCCGAGAGAAGCTAAACTGGACCCCAACCGTCACCCACCGAGCGAAGCTTCACTATTGATCTTCACTGTCAGTGAGAGATATAAAGCAGGTATTCGCTATGGTAAGAGTGACTCAGCTGAGCAAGGGTGAGTGAGAGCATCACACCACCGGACACCTTGGTTCCTTCCCATAGATATGGTGTGGAGGGACACCACTCAACATCACCATCCAAGACAGCGATCCCGCAGGAAACTGAACATAGAGGAGTGAAGCTGTAATAAGTGTCCGAAGACTAATGAGTATGCAGTATTTCTACTAGGGCAGTCAATCGTTAAAATATTTTCACAGAGTGACAGCTGTCGCCTCCGATAACATTTTGGGCAGTGTGGCACAAAACACAGTTGCGCTTTGTTTGTTCTGAGATTTTTGTCCAGGCTCGTGGACCTTTACAGACCACACCCTGATGTTTTTAATATAATGTGAATTTGAAGAATATCATAATTGAACATTTTTTTTATTATTATTATTACATTAATTCAATATAAAGATAAATGTGTTGGTCCCCACAAGTTAATTTATTAACTTGTTATCTCATTGAGTTTGTTATTTGAAAAGAAGAACCCCACCCAAAAAAGTGTGGGCACACCTGGGTTAGAGCATTCACACTTTATCTTTAAAGAACTTTGTTTTCTACTTCCACAAGTTTATTTGTTATGTTTGATCGACTGCATACATACTTCAAACAGAGTATTTGTGATACAGGCATCCTGCTGGTAGAGCAGGACTGGAGGGAAAAACAGCACAAACACACCAGAACACACAAGACACCCCTCAAGACCACAAAACACAACTCTGCACAACACAAGGAGAAACAACATGATGTAATAAAAGGGGCAAAAAATCAAGAAAAAGAAGAAAACTAAAAAAATAGAAAAATAATTAAATATATAAGCTTAGACCAGGGGCGGCGTTAGGGGTGGGCTAAGGGGGCTGGAGCCCCGAATGTTTTCAGTAAAGCCCCGAATGTTTTTATTACCACCATGCCATCAATGAGTTTTCATGCCCAATAAAGTAATTTATATTAGAATTTAAATAAATAAATAAATGTCTCTCAACTCTCAGGTCTACAGTGTCTGTCAATTTACGCGTTGTCATTCACACCCAACGAAAACCGTCCACTGAGTCTAGTTCTTCTGACTGACATGTAAACTGTCCAACCATCGATGAGCGTCTGTACGATCCAGCCAATGAAATGAGATTTTTTGGAGGCAGGCGGTTTGTTGGTGTATAGTATTTTACTATATCAATTTTGTTTTGAAAATTAAAATAGATATTTCAAAATTCTTCAAAAAGAGGAAGTAAAACACCCCCAGGCAACACATGAATGCCAAGATACATAAGCTTCAGGTATCTGTAAATTTTAATCATAGTATTATATTTCTTTTTCGGTTTTAAATTGTGTCTGATGTAACGTTACATTTTGAACATCTAACAGTTAACGATTGCGCAGCACAGTCTTTAGGACACACACACACACACACACACACACACACACACACACACACAGAGCGGTTATAATGTTTGGTTAGCACGGTCTGTGGCAGACTTTTCATGTCAGGGCAACAATGCAATAAACAAGATAATAAAAAAAGATATATTTCGCCAAGGAAATGGTTCCAAACAAAGCATGTTTTTGTGCTCTGCAGCAACACACAGCGGTGTTTACTGAATAAATTTGCTTGAGTAAATGATTCAGTGACCCATTCAAAAAACAGTTGCTTACTTTTTTTTCTGAATGAATCTTCCGTTTCTAACGAATCCATTGATTAAATTACTGACAGACTCAACCATTAAAGCAGTGGCATGCCGCCACCTAGTGGCAAAGTACCATTCTAATTTTTTTCATAATTTCATATTTCTGTATTCCAAATGTTATATTTGATGGATTTTTCTGGGCTAAGCCCCGGATCTCCACTCACCCTAGAACCGGCCCAGGCTTAGACTACAAGTATCAAATCAAAGCAATAAGGAGAATACAAGACTAGAAAGGATACTGATGAACAACCAAAGAAAACATTACGAGTAAATACGAGCAAGATAAATGAAGATAAAAAAAGACAATCAAAAGCAAAAACTACAAGAACACACAATTGCAGCGAATAACAAGGCAAGACTGGAAAACAGAGCAGCAAGTCAGTAACTGTCTCTAGAGCACAAGACAAATCAGCCAACACAAGAGGAAGAAACAGAACAATATAAAGGGAGGAAAGTAAACAGGGGCCAGGTGACCACAATTAATGAAATGAGAACAAGACAAGGATTAAACAAGATAACATGACCAAGGGAAGAAAGGACGTGAAACACATGGAAGACACATCAACGTGTAAAGACACGACAAAGAAACAAAAATATTAAACAAAGGCAACACAGAAAAAGTTTGCCTCCCGCGAGAAGCTAAACTGGACCCCAACCGTCACCCACCGAGCGAAGCTTCACTATTGATCTTCACTGTCAGTGAGAGATATAAAGCAGGTATTCGCTATGGTAAGAGTGACTCAGCTAAGCAAGGGTGAGTGAGAGCATCACACCGCCGGACACCTTGGTTACTTCCCATAGATATGGTGTGGAGGGACACCACTCAACATCACCATCCAAGACAGCGATCCCGCAGGAAACTGAACATAGAGGAGTGAAGCTGTAATAAGTGTCCGAAGACTAATGAGTATGGATTATTTCTACTAGGGCAGTCAATCGTTAAAATATTTTCACAGAGTGACAGCTGTCACCTCCGATAACATTTTGGGCAGTGTGGCACAAAACACAGTTGCGCTTTGTTTGTCCTGAGATTGAGTCCAGGCTCGTGGACCTTTACAGACCACACCCTGATGTTTTTTATATAATGTGAATTTGAAGAATATCATAATTGAACATTTTTTATTATTATTATTACATTAATTCAATATATAGATAAATGTGTTGGTCCCCTCAAGTTAATTTATTTTAAAAAAAATTTTGGGGGGGGGGTTCAATCTCATTGAGATTGTCATTTGAAAAGAAGAACCCCACCCAAAAAAGTGTGGGCACCCCTGGATTAGAGCATTCACACTTTATCTTTAAAGAACTTTCTTTTCTACCTCCACAAGTTTATCTGTTATGTTTGATCGACTGCATACATACTTCAAACAGAGTATCTGTGATACAGGCATCCTGCTGGTAGAGCAGGACTGGAGGGAAAAACAGCACAAACACACCAGAACACACAAGACACCCCTCAAGACCACAAAACACAACTCGGCACAACACAAGGAGAAACAACATGATGTAATAAAAGGGGGAAAAAATCAAGAAAAAGAAGATAGAAAATAGACAAATAAGGAAATATATAAGCTTAGACTACAAGTATCAAATCAAAGCAATAAGGAGAATACAAGACTAGAAAGGATACTGATGAACAACCAAAGAAAACATTACGAGTAAATACGAGCAAGATAAATGAAGATAAAAAAAAGAAAATCAAAAGCAAAAACTACAATAACACACAATTGCAGCGAATAACAAAGCAAGACTGGAAAACAGAGCAGCAAGTCAGTAACTGTCTCTAGAGCACAAGACATATCAGCCAACACAAGAGGAAGAAACTGAACAATATAAAGGGAGGAAAGTAAAAGGGGGCCAGGTGTCCACAATTAAAGAAATGAGAACAAGACAAGGATTAAACAAGATAACATGACCAAAGGAAGAAAGAAGGTGGAACACATGGAAGACACAACACGGAGAAACAACATGACATAATAAATGGGGAAAAATCGAACAAGAAAAAGAAGAAATGAAAAACTTAACAAATATGGAATTATATAAGATTAGACAATCAGTATCAAATCAAAGCCATAATGAGAATACAAAACTAGAAAGGTCTCTAGAGCACAAGACAAACCAGCCAACAAAAGAGGAAAAAACAGAACGATATAAAGGGAGGAAAGTAAACAAGGGCCAGGTGACCACAATTAATGAAATGAGAACAAGACAAGGATTAAACAAGATAACATGACCAAGGGAAGAAAGGACGTGAAACACATGGAAGACACAAAGACAAATCAACGTGTAAAGACACGACAAAGAAACAAAAATATTAAACAAAGGCAACACAGAAAAAGTTTGCCTCCCGCGAGAAGCTAAACTGGACCCCAGCCGTCACCCACCGAGCGAAGCTTCACTATTGATCTTCACTGTCAGTGAGAGATATAAAGCAGGTATTCGCTATGGTAAGAGTGACTCAGCTGAGCAAGGGTGAGTGAGAGCATCACACCACCGGACACCTTGGTTCCTTCCCATAGATATGGTGTGGAGGGACACCACTCAACATCACCATCCAAGACAGCGATCCCGCAGGAAACTGAACATAGAGGAGTGAAGCTGTAATAAGTGTCCGAAGACTAATGAGTATGCAGTATTTCTACTAGGGCAGTCAATCGTTAAAATATTTTCAAAGAGTGACAGCTGTCGCCTCCGATAACATTTTGGGCAGTGTGGCACAAAACACAGTTGCGCTTTGTTTGTTCTGAGATTTTTGTCCAGGCTCGTGGACCTTTACAGACCACACCCTGATGTTTTTAATATAATGTGAATTTGAAGAATATCATAATTGAACATTTTTTTTATTATTATTATTACATTAATTCAATATAAAGATAAATGTGTTGGTCCCCACAAGTTAATTTATTAACTTGTTATCTCATTGAGTTTGTTATTTGAAAAGAAGAACCCCACCCAAAAAAGTGTGGGCACACCTGGGTTAGAGCATTCACACTTTATCTTTAAAGAACTTTGTTTTCTACTTCCACAAGTTTATTTGTTATGTTTGATCGACTGCATACATACTTCAAACAGAGTATTTGTGATACAGGCATCCTGCTGGTAGAGCAGGACTGGAGGGAAAAACAGCACAAACACACCAGAACACACAAGACACCCCTCAAGACCACAAAACACAACTCGGCACAACACAAGGAGAAACAACATGATGTAATAAAAGGGGAAAAAAATCAAGAAAAAGAAGAAAACTAAAAAAATAGAAAAATAATTAAATATATAAGCTTAGACCAGGGGCGGCGTTAGGGGTGGGCTAAGGGGGCTGGAGCCCCGAATGTTTTCAGTAAAGCCCCGAATGTTTTTATTACCACCATGCCATCAATGAGTTTTCATGCCCAGTAAAGTAATTTATATTAGAATTTAAATAAATAAATAAATGTCTCTCAACTCTCAGGTCTACAGTGTCTGTCAATTTACGCGTTGTCATTCACACCCAACGAAAACCGTCCACTGAGTCTAGTTCTTCTGACTGACATGTAAACTGTCCAACCATCGATGAGCGTCTGTGCGATCCAGCCAATGAAATGAGATTTTTTGGAGGCAGGCGGTTTGTTGGTGTATAGTATTTTACTATATCAATTTTGTTTTGAAAATTAAAATAGATATTTCAAAATTCTTCAAAAAGAGGAAGTAAAACACCCCCAGGCAACACATGAAGGCCAAGATACATCAGCTTCAGGTATCTGTAAATTTTAATCATAGTATTATATTTCTTTTTCGGTTTTAAATTGTGTCTGATTTAACGTTACATTTTGAACATCTAACAGTTAACGATTGCGCAGCACAGTCTTTAGGACACACACACACACACACACACACACACACAGAGCGGTTATAATGTTTGGTTAGCACGGTCTGTGGCAGACTTTTCATGTCAGGGCAACAATGCAATAAACAAGATAATAAAAAAAGATATATTTCGCCAAGGAAATGGTTCCAAACAAAGCATGTTTTTGTGCTCTGCAGCAACACACAGCGGTGTTTACTGAATAAATTTGCTTGAGTAAATGATTCAGTGACCCATTCAAAAAACAGTTGCTTACTTTTTTTCTGAATGAATCTTCCGTTTCTAACGAATCCATTGATTAAATTACTGACAGACTCAACCATTAAAGCAGTGGCATGCCGCCACCTAGTGGCAAAGTACCATTCTAATTTTTTTTCATAATTTCATATTTCTGTATTCCAAATTTTATATTTGATGGATTTTTCTGGGCTAAGCCCCGGATCTCCACTCACCCTAGAACCGGCCCAGGCTTAGACTACAAGTATCAAATCAAAGCAATAAGGAGAATACAAGACTAGAAAGGATACTGATGAACAACCAAAGAAAACATTACGAGTAAATACGAGCAAGATAAATGAAGATAAAAAAAGACAATCAAAAGCAAAAACTACAAGAACACACAATTGCAGCGAATAACAAGGCAAGACTGGAAAACAGAGCAGCAAGTCAGTAACTGTCTCTAGAGCACAAGACAAATCAGCCAACACAAGAGGAAGAAACAGAACAATATAAAGGGAGGAAAGTAAACAGGGGCCAGGTGACCACAATTAATGAAATGAGAACAAGACAAGGATTAAACAAGATAACATGACCAAGGGAAGAAAGGACGTGAAACACATGGAAGACACATCAACGTGTAAAGACACGACAAAGAAACAAAAATATTAAACAAAGGCAACACAGAAAAAGTTTGCCTCCCGCGAGAAGCTAAACTGGACCCCAACCGTCACCCACCGAGCGAAGCTTCACTATTGATCTTCACTGTCAGTGAGAGATATAAAGCAGGTATTCGCTATGGTAAGAGTGACTCAGCTAAGCAAGGGTGAGTGAGAGCATCACACCGCCGGACACCTTGGTTACTTCCCATAGATATGGTGTGGAGGGACACCACTCAACATCACCATCCAAGACAGCGATCCCGCAGGAAACTGAACATAGAGGAGTGAAGCTGTAATAAGTGTCCGAAGACTAATGAGTATGGATTATTTCTACTAGGGCAGTCAATCGTTAAAATATTTTCACAGAGTGACAGCTGTCACCTCCGATAACATTTTGGGCAGTGTGGCACAAAACACAGTTGCGCTTTGTTTGTCCTGAGATTGAGTCCAGGCTCGTGGACCTTTACAGACCACACCCTGATGTTTTTTATATAATGTGAATTTGAAGAATATCATAATTGAACATTTTTTATTATTATTATTACATTAATTCAATATATAGATAAATGTGTTGGTCCCCTCAAGTTAATTTATTTTAAAAAAAATTTTGGGGGGGGGGTTCAATCTCATTGAGATTGTCATTTGAAAAGAAGAACCCCACCCAAAAAAGTGTGGGCACCCCTGGATTAGAGCATTCACACTTTATCTTTAAAGAACTTTCTTTTCTACCTCCACAAGTTTATCTGTTATGTTTGATCGACTGCATACATACTTCAAACAGAGTATCTGTGATACAGGCATCCTGCTGGTAGAGCAGGACTGGAGGGAAAAACAGCACAAACACACCAGAACACACAAGACACCCCTCAAGACCACAAAACACAACTCGGCACAACACAAGGAGAAACAACATGATGTAATAAAAGGGGGAAAAAATCAAGAAAAAGAAGATAGAAAATAGACAAATAAGGAAATATATAAGCTTAGACTACAAGTATCAAATCAAAGCAATAAGGAGAATACAAGACTAGAAAGGATACTGATGAACAACCAAAGAAAACATTACGAGTAAATACGAGCAAGATAAATGAAGATAAAAAAAAGAAAATCAAAAGCAAAAACTACAATAACACACAATTGCAGCGAATAACAAAGCAAGACTGGAAAACAGAGCAGCAAGTCAGTAACTGTCTCTAGAGCACAAGACATATCAGCCAACACAAGAGGAAGAAACTGAACAATATAAAGGGAGGAAAGTAAAAGGGGGCCAGGTGTCCACAATTAAAGAAATGAGAACAAGACAAGGATTAAACAAGATAACATGACCAAAGGAAGAAAGAAGGTGGAACACATGGAAGACACAACACGGAGAAACAACATGACATAATAAATGGGGAAAAATCGAACAAGAAAAAGAAGAAATGAAAAACTTAACAAATATGGAATTATATAAGATTAGACAATCAGTATCAAATCAAAGCCATAATGAGAATACAAAACTAGAAAGGTCTCTAGAGCACAAGACAAACCAGCCAACAAAAGAGGAAAAAACAGAACGATATAAAGGGAGGAAAGTAAACAAGGGCCAGGTGACCACAATTAATGAAATGAGAACAAGACAAGGATTAAACAAGATAACATGACCAAGGGAAGAAAGGACGTGAAACACATGGAAGACACAAAGACAAATCAACGTGTAAAGACACGACAAAGAAACAAAAATATTAAACAAAGGCAACACAGAAAAAGTTTGCCTCCCGCGAGAAGCTAAACTGGACCCCAGCCGTCACCCACCGAGCGAAGCTTCACTATTGATCTTCACTGTCAGTGAGAGATATAAAGCAGGTATTCGCTATGGTAAGAGTGACTCAGCTGAGCAAGGGTGAGTGAGAGCATCACACCACCGGACACCTTGGTTCCTTCCCATAGATATGGTGTGGAGGGACACCACTCAACATCACCATCCAAGACAGCGATCCCGCAGGAAACTGAACATAGAGGAGTGAAGCTGTAATAAGTGTCCGAAGACTAATGAGTATGCAGTATTTCTACTAGGGCAGTCAATCGTTAAAATATTTTCAAAGAGTGACAGCTGTCGCCTCCGATAACATTTTGGGCAGTGTGGCACAAAACACAGTTGCGCTTTGTTTGTTCTGAGATTTTTGTCCAGGCTCGTGGACCTTTACAGACCACACCCTGATGTTTTTAATATAATGTGAATTTGAAGAATATCATAATTGAACATTTTTTTTATTATTATTATTACATTAATTCAATATAAAGATAAATGTGTTGGTCCCCACAAGTTAATTTATTAACTTGTTATCTCATTGAGTTTGTTATTTGAAAAGAAGAACCCCACCCAAAAAAGTGTGGGCACACCTGGGTTAGAGCATTCACACTTTATCTTTAAAGAACTTTGTTTTCTACTTCCACAAGTTTATTTGTTATGTTTGATCGACTGCATACATACTTCAAACAGAGTATTTGTGATACAGGCATCCTGCTGGTAGAGCAGGACTGGAGGGAAAAACAGCACAAACACACCAGAACACACAAGACACCCCTCAAGACCACAAAACACAACTCGGCACAACACAAGGAGAAACAACATGATGTAATAAAAGGGGAAAAAAATCAAGAAAAAGAAGAAAACTAAAAAAATAGAAAAATAATTAAATATATAAGCTTAGACCAGGGGCGGCGTTAGGGGTGGGCTAAGGGGGCTGGAGCCCCGAATGTTTTCAGTAAAGCCCCGAATGTTTTTATTACCACCATGCCATCAATGAGTTTTCATGCCCAGTAAAGTAATTTATATTAGAATTTAAATAAATAAATAAATGTCTCTCAACTCTCAGGTCTACAGTGTCTGTCAATTTACGCGTTGTCATTCACACCCAACGAAAACCGTCCACTGAGTCTAGTTCTTCTGACTGACATGTAAACTGTCCAACCATCGATGAGCGTCTGTGCGATCCAGCCAATGAAATGAGATTTTTTGGAGGCAGGCGGTTTGTTGGTGTATAGTATTTTACTATATCAATTTTGTTTTGAAAATTAAAATAGATATTTCAAAATTCTTCAAAAAGAGGAAGTAAAACACCCCCAGGCAACACATGAAGGCCAAGATACATCAGCTTCAGGTATCTGTAAATTTTAATCATAGTATTATATTTCTTTTTCGGTTTTAAATTGTGTCTGATTTAACGTTACATTTTGAACATCTAACAGTTAACGATTGCGCAGCACAGTCTTTAGGACACACACACACACACACACACACACACACAGAGCGGTTATAATGTTTGGTTAGCACGGTCTGTGGCAGACTTTTCATGTCAGGGCAACAATGCAATAAACAAGATAATAAAAAAAGATATATTTCGCCAAGGAAATGGTTCCAAACAAAGCATGTTTTTGTGCTCTGCAGCAACACACAGCGGTGTTTACTGAATAAATTTGCTTGAGTAAATGATTCAGTGACCCATTCAAAAAACAGTTGCTTACTTTTTTTCTGAATGAATCTTCCGTTTCTAACGAATCCATTGATTAAATTACTGACAGACTCAACCATTAAAGCAGTGGCATGCCGCCACCTAGTGGCAAAGTACCATTCTAATTTTTTTTCATAATTTCATATTTCTGTATTCCAAATTTTATATTTGATGGATTTTTCTGGGCTAAGCCCCGGATCTCCACTCACCCTAGAACCGGCCCAGGCTTAGACTACAAGTATCAAATCAAAGCAATAAGGAGAATACAAGACTAGAAAGGATACTGATGAACAACCAAAGAAAACATTACGAGTAAATACGAGCAAGATAAATGAAGATAAAAAAAGACAATCAAAAGCAAAAACTACAAGAACACACAATTGCAGCGAATAACAAGGCAAGACTGGAAAACAGAGCAGCAAGTCAGTAACTGTCTCTAGAGCACAAGACAAATCAGCCAACACAAGACGAAGAAACAGAACAATATAAAGGGAGGAAAGTAAACAGGGGCCAGGTGACCACAATTAATGAAATGAGAACAAGACAAGGATTAAACAAGATAACATGACCAAGGGAAGAAAGGACGTGAAACACATGGAAGACACATCAACGTGTAAAGACACGACAAAGAAACAAAAATATTAAACAAAGGCAACACAGAAAAAGTTTGCCTCCCGCGAGAAGCTAAACTGGACCCCAACCGTCACCCACCGAGCGAAGCTTCACTATTGATCTTCACTGTCAGTGAGAGATATAAAGCAGGTATTCGCTATGGTAAGAGTGACTCAGCTGAGCAAGGGTGAGTGAGAGCATCACACCACCGGACACCTTGGTTCCTTCCCATAGATATGGTGTGGAGGGACACCACTCAACATCACCATCCAAGACAGCGATCCCGCAGGAAACTGAACATAGAGGAGTGAAGCTGTAATAAGTGTCCGAAGACTAATGAGTATGCAGTATTTCTACTAGGGCAGTCAATCGTTAAAATATTTTCACAGAGTGACAGCTGTCGCCTCCGATAACATTTTGGGCAGTGTGGCACAAAACACAGTTGCGCTTTGTTTGTTCTGAGATTTTTGTCCAGGCTCGTGGACCTTTACAGACCACACCCTGATGTTTTTAATATAATGTGAATTTGAAGAATATCATAATTGAACATTTTTTTTTATTATTATTATTACATTAATTCAATATAAAGATAAATGTGTTGGTCCCCACAAGTTAATTTATTAACTTGTTATCTCATTGAGTTTGTTATTTGAAAAGAAGAACCCCACCCAAAAAAGTGTGGGCACACCTGGGTTAGAGCATTCACACTTTATCTTTAAAGAACTTTGTTTTCTACTTCCACAAGTTTATTTGTTATGTTTGATCGACTGCATACATACTTCAAACAGAGTATTTGTGATACAGGCATCCTGCTGGTAGAGCAGGACTGGAGGGAAAAACAGCACAAACACACCAGAACACACAAGACACCCCTCAAGACCACAAAACACAACTCGGCACAACACAAGGAGAAACAACATGATGTAATAAAAGGGGAAAAAAATCAAGAAAAAGAAGAAAACTAAAAAAATAGAAAAATAATTAAATATATAAGCTTAGACCAGGGGCGGCGTTAGGGGTGGGCTAAGGGGGCTGGAGCCCCGAATGTTTTCAGTAAAGCCCCGAATGTTTTTATTACCACCATGCCATCAATGAGTTTTCATGCCCAGTAAAGTAATTTATATTAGAATTTAAATAAATAAATAAATGTCTCTCAACTCTCAGGTCTACAGTGTCTGTCAATTTACGCGTTGTCATTCACACCCGACGAAAACCGTCCACTGAGTCTAGTTCTTCTGACTGACATGTAAACTGTCCAACCATCGATGAGCGTCTGTGCGATCCAGCCAATGAAATGAGATTTTTTGGAGGCAGGCGGTTTGTTGGTGTATAGTATTTTACTATATCAATTTTGTTTTGAAAATTAAAATAGGTGTTTCAAAATTCTTCAAAAAGAGGAAGTAAAACACCCCCAGGCAACACATGAAGGCCAAGATACATCAGCTTCAGGTATCTGTAAATTTTAATCATAGTATTATATTTCTTTTTCGGTTTTAAATTGTGTCTGATTTAACGTTACATTTTGAACATCTAACAGTTAACGATTGCGCAGCACAGTCTTTAGGACACACACACACACACACACACACACACACAGAGCGGTTATAATGTTTGGTTAGCAAGGTCTGTGGCAGACTTTTCATGTCAGGGCAACAATGCAATAAACAAGATAATAAAAAAAGACATATTTCGCCAAGGAAATGGTTCCAAACAAAGCATGTTTTTGTGCTCTGCAGCAACACACAGCGGTGTTTACTGAATAAATTTGCTTGAGTAAATGATTCACTGACCCATTCAAAAAAAAGTTGCTTACTTTTTTTCTGAATGAATTTTCAGTTTCTAACGAATCCATTGATTAAATTACTGACAGACTCAACCATTAAGGCAGTGGCATGCCGCCACCTAGTGGCAAAGTACCATTCTAATTTTTTTCATAATTTCATATTTCTGTATTCCAAATTTTATATTTATGGATTTTTCTGGGCTAAGCCCCAGATCTCCACTCACCCTAGAACCGGCCCAGGCTTAGACTACAAGTATCAAATCAAAGCAATAAGGAGAATACAAGACTAGAAAGGATACTGATGAACAACCAAAGAAAACATTACGAGTAAATACGAGCAAGATAAATGAAGATAAAAAAGACGAAAGCAAAAACTAAAAGAACACACAATTGCAGCGAATAACAAGGCAAGACTGGAAAACAGAGCAGCAAGTCAGTAACTGTCTCTAGAGCACAAGACAAATCAGCCAACACAAGAGGAAGAAACAGAACAATATAAAGGGAGGAAAGTAAACAGGGGCCAGGTGACCACAATTAATGAAATGAGAACAAGACAAGGATTAAACAAGATAACATTACCAAGGGAAGAAAGGACGTGAAACACATGGAAGACACAAAGACAAATCAACGTGTAAAGACACGACAAAGAAACAAAAATATTAAACAAAGGCAACACAGAAAAAGTTTGCCTCCCGCGAGAAGCTAAACTGGACCCCAACCGTCACCCACCGAGCAAAGCTTCACTATTGATCTTCACTGTCATTGAGAGATATAAAGCAGGTATTCGCTATGGTAAGAGTGACTCAGCTGAGCAAGGGTGAGTGAGAGCATCACACCACCGGACACCTTGGTTCCTTCCCATAGATATGGTGTGGAGGGACACCACTCAACATCACCATCCAAGACAGCGATCCCGCAGGAAACTGAACATAGAGGAGTGAAGCTGTAATAAGTGTCCGAAGACTAATGAGTATGGATTATTTCTACTAGGGCAGTCAATCGTTAAAATATTTTCACAGAGTGACAGCTGTCGCCTCCGATAACATTTTGGGCAGTGTGGCACAAAACACAGTTGCGCTTTGTTTGTTCTGAGATTTTTGTCCAGGCTCGTGGACCTTTACAGACCACACCCTGATGTTTTTAATATAATGTGAATTTGAAGAATATCATAATTGAACATTTTTTATTATTATTATTACATTAATTCAATATAAAGATAAATGTGTTGGTCCCCACAAGTTAATTTATTAACTTGTTATCTCATTGAGTTTGTTATTTGAAAAGAAGAACCCCACCCAAAAAAGTGTGGGCACACCTGGGTTAGAGCATTCACACTTTATCTTTAAAGAACTTTGTTTTCTACTTCCACAAGTTTATTTGTTATGTTTGATCGACTGCATACATACTTCAAACAGAGTATTTGTGATACAGGCATCCTGCTGGTAGAGCAGGACTGGAGGGAAAAACAGCACAAACACACCAGAACACACAAGACACCCCTCAAGACCACAAAACACAACTCGGCACAACACAAGGAGAAACAACATGATGTAATAAAAGGGGAAAAAAATCAAGAAAAAGAAGAAAACTAAAAAAATAGAAAAATAATTAAATATATAAGCTTAGACCAGGGGCGGCGTTAGGGGTGGGCTAAGGGGGCTGGAGCCCCGAATGTTTTCAGTAAAGCCCCGAATGTTTTTATTACCACCATGCCATCAATGAGTTTTCATGCCCAGTAAAGTAATTTATATTAGAATTTAAATAAATAAATAAATGTCTCTCAACTCTCAGGTCTACAGTGTCTGTCAATTTACGCGTTGTCATTCACACCCGACGAAAACCGTCCACTGAGTCTAGTTCTTCTGACTGACATGTAAACTGTCCAACCATCGATGAGCGTCTGTGCGATCCAGCCAATGAAATGAGATTTTTTGGAGGCAGGCGGTTTGTTGGTGTATAGTATTTTACTATATCAATTTTGTTTTGAAAATTAAAATAGATATTTCAAAATTCTTCAAAAAGAGGAAGTAAAACACCCCCAGGCAACACATGAAGGCCAAGATACATCAGCTTCAGGTATCTGTAAATTTTAATCATAGTATTATATTTCTTTTTCGGTTTTAAATTGTGTCTGATTTAACGTTACATTTTGAACATCTAACAGTTAACGATTGCGCAGCACAGTCTTTAGGACACAGACACACACACACACACACACACACAGAGCGGTTATAATGTTTGGTTAGCACGGTCTGTGGCAGACTTTTCATGTCAGGGCAACAATGCAATAAACAAGATAATAAAAAAAGATATATTTCGCCAAGGAAATGGTTCCAAACAAAGCATGTTTTTGTGCTCTGCAGCAACACACAGCGGTGTTTACTGAATAAATTTGCTTGAGTAAATGATTCAGTGACCCATTCAAAAAACAGTTGCTTACTTTTTTTCTGAATAAATCTTCCGTTTCTAACGAATCCATTGATTAAATTACTGACAGACTCAACCATTAAAGCAGTGGCATGCCGCCACCTAGTGGCAAAGTACCATTCTAATTTTTTTCATAATTTCATATTTCTGTATTCCAAATTTTATATTTGATGGATTTTTCTGGGCTAAGCCCCGGATCTCCACTCACCCTAGAACCGGCCCAGGCTTAGACTACAAGTATCAAATCAAAGCAATAAGGAGAATACAAGACTAGAAAGGATACTGATGAACAACCAAAGAAAACATTACGAGTAAATACGAGCAAGATAAATGAAGATAAAAAAAGACAATCAAAAGCAAAAACTACAAGAACACACAATTGCAGCGAATAACAAGGCAAGACTGGAAAACAGAGCAGCAAGTCAGTAACTGTCTCTAGAGCACAAGACAAATCAGCCAACACAAGAGGAAGAAACAGAACAATATAAAGGGAGGAAAGTAAACAGGGGCCAGGTGACCACAATTAATGAAATGAGAACAAGACAAGGATTAAACAAGATAACATGACCAAGGGAAGAAAGGACGTGAAACACATGGAAGACACAAAGACAAATCAACGTGTAAAGACACGATAAAGAAACAAAAATATTAAACAAAGGCAACACAGAAAAAGTTTGCCTCCCGCGAGAAGCTAAACTGGACCCCAACCGTCACCCACCGAGCGAAGCTTCACTATTGATCTTCATTGTCAGTGAGAGATATAAAGCAGGTATTCGCTATGGTAAGAGTGACTCAGCTGAGCAAGGGTGAGTGAGAGCATCACACCACCGGACACCTTGGTTCCTTCCCATAGATATGGTGTGGAGGGACACCACTCAACATCACCATCCAAGACAGCGATCCCGCAGGAAACTGAACATAGGGGAGTGAAGCTGTAATAAGTGTCCGAAGACTAATGAGTATGGAGTATTTCTACTAGGGCAGTCAATCGTTAAAATATTTTCACAGAGTGACAGCTGTCACCTCCGATAACATTTTGGGCAGTGTGGCACAAAACACAGTTGCGCTTTGTTTGTCCTGAGATTGAGTCCAGGCTCTTGGACCTTTACAGACCACACCCTGATGTTTTTAATAAAATGTGAATTTGAAGAATATCATAATTGAACATTTTTTTTATTATTATTACATTAATTCAATATATAGATAAATGTGTTGGTCCCCACAAGTTAATTTAT
>NC_068394.1:24047461-24071498 GCF_023724105.1 Carassius gibelio | reverse complement strand
GAGGTGGTTTATCTAGATGGCACCATGCTCTGAAATACAGTGTTTACATTTCAACAGTGGATGGATGCTGGTTTCAACCCATCAATGCCTAAACTGTGTAGCTGCCATATCAGCACACCATGCTGTTATAGTTGGCTATTCTGTGTGCTGGCATAATCTAATTTAAAGAATTCTCAAGGAATCTAACCTCTTCTCCTGCTACAGACCTGACCTGGACGGTCACACACGGAGGGAGTGTCAGCCACGTTAAAAAAGTTATCAGCTTAAGTTTTTGTGGATTAATGCTTATTGGAAATGTGAACCATTTCCAACCATTCAGTTCGATTTTAATGAATTGGTTCAAGAAGAACCGATTAAATCGAATGATTCGTTCGAGAACCGGACATCACTACACTGCAGTGTTGTGAATGCGCTCACAACAGGCCCGGAAGAGAAGACAATGCTGAATAAAGTTGTAGTTTTTGTTATTTTTGGACCAAAATGTATTTTCGATGCTTCAACAAATTCTAACTGACCCTCTGATGTCACATGGACTACTTTGATGATGTTTTTCTTACCTTTCTGGACATGGACAGTATACCATACATACATTTTCAATGGAGGGACAGAAAGCTCTCGGGCTAAATCTAAAACATCTTAAACTGTGTTCTGAAGATGAAGGGAGGTCTTACGGGTTTGGAACGAGATGAGGGTGAGTCATTAAAGACATCATTTTCATTTTCCGTTGAACTAACCCTATAATTGCAATCATATGTTGTAAGAACTATTTATGGTTAATAAGTCAACAAAGCATTATCTAACTCTTTATATATGAGCTAATTAAACAAGAATAATTGTGTTCTTTACATTGACAATGAATGAAAAACACACTATTTGTATATATTCTGTTAATGTATTAACTACAGTTTATAAACGATGAATTAACTACAAACCAATAGTTTGTTAATTATTTGTTAAGCATATTAGTGTATACCTATTATTATAAAGTGTTACCGATATCCCTACACAGACTCAAATTATTTGACATAAAATGTAAATGAAAAAAAAAAAAATGTGTTAATGCCAAGCACTTTCTCACCTCATTGACATCAATGCCATTATTCACAGACCAGGTGGTCTGGAAATATTCCAGCATGCGTTGTTTCAGTTGCTGTGGCAGCCGGTGAACACGAATGAAGTCCTTCAGATCTTTCATACGCGTGTGATATAGTGAGCGACGTGAGTACATGCGCTGGATGATGGCTGTTACATTCCCAAACACCACAGCGTGCATGAGAGCTGTGTCAGAGAAACAATCCAACAAAATAGTAATAAAGGTAATAAACAGTCTAATATTAAATGTGAAATGTGAAACATGTAAACAAGTACAGTACTATGAAAAAAGTATGTGAACCAGTTTGTGGCTGTTATTAAACATTTTGAGGTTCTGACTAAGGGGCGAGTGATTTGTATATACTGTATGGTGAGAACTTTTTGTTGTTTAATGTGTTCAGGTTTTGAGGAAACTCTAACTTACTTTTTTTCTGAGACATAAACTGAGATGTTTGTGTTTCACATAATAGAAGACAATGTTAATACATGTACATTTTATAAATATAACATTTTATAAATATTTATAGAAATCATACAAATTCTGATTAATTTTCAGTATATTTGAGTTACTAAAGGTAATATGAGGAATATTTTTACACCTTCGTTTTTGCTTTCAGCACATTTACTGAATGGCTATGCTTTTCTTAATTTTGTCATTTCATCAAAATATCAACATACAGTGCCCTCCACTAATATTGGCACCCTTGGTAAATATGAACAAAGGCTGCTGGGAAAATAAATCTGCATTGTTTATCCTTTTGATCTTTCATTCAGCAGCATTAAAGTAAAATTATTGAAAGTGGGGAGGAAATCTCATGATGAAATAATTGTTCTTCTCTAACGCATCTTGGCCACAATTATTGGCACCCCTAGAATTTATATTGAGTAAAATATTTTTGAAGTATATCATCAATGACATTTAAATATTATTGGGTATTTTTTAGCACATCAGGGTGACTAGGACCATGAAATTGCCCAGCTATGTGTTCCTGTACCACAGGATTATAAATATGAGGAACATAAAGGCCACATACCCCTTAATCATCGATCACAAGGAGTAAAACCAAAGGATATAGTTCTGATGTGCGGAACAAGATTGTTGAGCTTCACAAAATAGAAAGTAGCTGTAAGAAAAGACATACGGTGGCCGAGAAAGCTCAACACACTGCAACTTAAGAAAACACATGCAAACATCAGCCAATGAAGAAATCATCTTCATCAGTTTGACAACAAACCATCACAACATATAACGAAACGCGCTGCAAATCATCACAACACATGCATATAGCGAAACGCGCTGCAAATCATGACAATTCATGCATATAGCAAAACGCGTTGCAAATACTTCACAACACATGCAAATTAAGAATCAATTAATGAAGCATTGCAATTTTATTTTCATTAACCTTGAAATTATATTTAGCTGAGGATATTAAAGTTAGCCATCTTAAGTAAAGTTTTATATTTAATAATGTAATTATTCAGCTTATTCAGGCTAATAATATCCCAAAGATAAAGGAATCATGGTGAAACACCATGAAAAAAAAAAACTCACCTTTCAGTTCACCAACAACTCCACTGACCAGTAGCCACTGCATGATAAACAAATCCAAGCCGGGTCCAACACTTTTTGAGGTTTCCTCAAAACATTTCCATTGTGGTCAGTGCTATTTGTAGCGCTTTTGTTAATTGCATGTGTTGTGAGGATTGCAGCACGTTTCATTATCTGCATGTGTTGTGAGGATTTGCAGCACTTGTGTTGTCAAACTGATGAAGACGTTTTTTTTTTTTTTTTTGCTGGTGTTTTTTCAATTTGCATCTGTTTTCTTAAATTGCAGTGCGTTGAGCTATCTCAGCCACTGTAAAGACATCATTGAAAATCCCCATTTCCACCATCAGGGCAATTATTAAGGGGTTCCAATCAATTAAAGATGTTACAAATCTGCCCAAAAGAGGACCTGGGTCTATATCCTCCAAATGCACAGTGAGGAGGAGAGTTTGAGTGGCCAAAGACTCCCCAAGGATCACAGCTGGAGAATTGCAGAGATTAGTTGAGACAACATTATGAGATGTTGTTCGGAAGAGTTTCAAGAAAAATTATCCTTGCTCATCCAGAAATAAACTCAGTTGTCAGACACGACTGGAACTTGAAATGCCACTGGCTTTTATGGTCAGACGAAAAAAAAAAAAAAAAAGAACTTTTGAGCAGCAAAGTCACCAGATGGGTTTAGTACAAACAGGGATAAAAAGTAGCCCATGGCCACGGTTACATATACTGCTGGATCTTTAATGTTGTGGTCCTGTTTTACTGCCGGAGGTTCCTGGATATCATGTTGGCATAATAAATTCAATCAGGTACCAAAAAATTAAAAAAATCTAAACCTGACTGTTAGAAATCTTATAATAGGCTGTGGTTGGATCATCACAAAATGATGATGCTTCTGCCATGGCCGTACCAGTCCCCTGACCTAAACCCTATAGAAAATGAGTGGGGTGAACTGAAGAGTAGAAGCACCATCATGAAGCTTTGAATCTGAAGGAACTGGAGAAATTCTGTATGAAGGAATGGTCTCTGATCTATTATCAGGTGTTCTCCAAACTCTTCAGTCATTATAGGAGAAAACTCAGAGCTGTTATCTTGGGAAAAGATGTTTCAATAATTGGGTGCCAATAATTGATGCCAACATGAACTAGAGAAAACATTTATTTTACAATGTGATCCCCCCCCCACCCCCCAACACACACAAATACTTTCAATTGTTTTACTTCAATGAAAGTTTAGAGTGTTGTGATTTTTTTTAATGAAAGATCAAAAGGATAAACAATGCAGATCTTTTTTCACAGCTAATATTTACCAAGGGTGCCAATAATAGTGTATATATGCGAATAGTATGTAAATAGCACTGTATGCGAGATTTGGTCAATAAAAACAAAGGTTAATTCATATATCTTGTGTCTCTGTAAAATAGTAATCTATTACCCTGCATTATATAAAAAAAAAACATTTTGTCTTTTTGTCAATGAGAGATTTATGGAAACAGTTTTTACAATTGCTAGGACATGTTACTCAAAACTTTTTTTCTAAATTCCTCAAACAGTTCAGTTCACAGTACGTCTCCAGTATGCTTCAGGAAACCTGCAAACTACAGTACTGTTTTAGGCACTTAGGAGTTAGATCTGTTATTTCAAGTCATTCCAGACAGACTGGATGATGATGAGATCAGATCTCTATGTGGAGCATTGGCTGTTGGCAGAAAATCTCACTGGATTATTACAATTAATGGCAAAACTAATGTTTGTAAATGTAAACTGATATTTCCAACTGACACACTACAGCAAAAGTTAAAAGTAAATTAAAACCATTTTTTAACTGGTTAAAATATTAGTGTTCTAATAATTTTGGCCACCACTATACATTCAAAATGCACTAAAACTACCAAAACACTTCATACGGGTCTCAAATTATCTCATTCTTCACTCATAAAACATGACTTTAGGTTGCATTATATGTTTGCTTTCGTAAAAACGCATTTGCTCTTGTATAGATTACTATCACTTGTGTAGGGGCTCAACTATGTCAAAATTTTTTTTTTATTAATTTATTTTTATTCAGAATATATTTCAATATTGTATTCATTTTTTTTTTTATTATGCTAAGTTATGAACTTAAGTTGTAACAGTTTTGTAAAGAGTAAGTAAATGTGCACACTGGCTTGTAGGTAAATAGAGTTTTGGCATTTTTTGTGTCCGAGAGAGGAAGAAAATTCATGTAATTGGAAAGAAGCATTTTGTGCCAAAACAATTATTGATAACACACAGTTTAGCCCATACAGGCTGCTATTGTGCTCATTGTGTGAAAAGTTTTGAAAAGTATTGAGAAATGTGTCCTAGTGATTGTAAAAAACTATATCTAACTGTTCTATATTTTGACTGCAGTGTTTGCTTTTTGAATTTTGGTTTGGTCTTTGGTGCCTTGCGTTTGGAATATTGAGACAGTGACCAAAACTTCAGCAAACACATGTTAGCAATTAGTGTAAACAAGTGTTGCAAGCAATGTGTGACATCTTGCATTTTGTGTTTGTTTTGAGGATTTGTCTGTAGAGTTATAGGACATATTATTTAGTACATATTAATAGAAATCATGTGTAAGCACTTATTAAATATTTTTACTGTGACAAATGCTGAGAATGAACGAACAAAATGAGAATCAGGTATTCCAGAAAGCTAATTCAATGAAATAAATGGTCTAGAATAATGTGGAAGTTACTGCTTACCCCCAATGAGCATTGTACAAACAGAGAAAATCTTCTCAGCATCAGTGTTGGCACAAACATTGCCAAAGCCCACACTGGTCAAACTGCTTAAGGTGAAGTACAGAGAGGCGATGTAGGCACTGCGAAGTGAAGGACCACCAACTGTACTGTTCAAATAGGGCTTGTCCAAACGCCTGCCCAACTCATGTAGCCATCCTGACAGAAAGAAAGAAACTAATGTCAAAAACCCATAAGATAATAATTTTTTCATATAGTGTTATTGTGATTTGAACAACATATAATGTTGCATAGGCATACATTCTGCTTACAACAGAAATAATTGCTTTTAAGGGTATTCACCTTTCAATTATTTTTATAGTGTAGTTATTTGTGATGATTATGATTATGATTATGATTATAATAAAATTGTATAACAATTATAACCATTTGCACAGTACAGCAGTAAAATTACAATACTAATATTTGTATTTACAAATATGTATTAATATATATATAAAAAATGCTTTCAACATTGAACCACCAAAATTCTATTTTCTGTTCAGTTTACAACAAGTATATACATGCTCCTTATTACAAATGTGGTACAAAAAGTCTGTTTACAGGACTGACACATGTTGCATTTCCTAATGACAACAAGAGCAAGTGCAGAGATGGAGAATATATGGGGCAACATTTATTGTGAAATTAGTTGTGTTGAGGCACACAGTGTTTCAGCCAGCACTGAAGACATCTTGTCTCGTGCAAAAGTCCCCAACAGCATGATGGCAGACACAACCACCATCAACTCCAAGGCACTCTTCCCCAGCTTGCCAAAAACTGATGAATAGCTTGCACGCTCTTAACTGTGAAATGCACACACAGTCACCAAGTCGAGTTGGACTCTCTAGGACCTATTTCTCAATACTTTTTAAAAACTTGTCTATGTGGGAAAACTTGTGGATCATTTTCCTTTGTTTTGGCACAAAATAAAAATGTTCTTACTCAAACAACCACCACCAAAACTCTAAATACCTACAGGTCATAGAAAACTGAACAAGACACATTTGTACAGCAATACCATAATAAAATAAGAAACCAGATCTAAAAAAATTAAATACTGTCAAAACAATTAGATTAGCTAAACACCTGCACAGGTTTTAGTCTTTTAATTTCTTTACCCGCTATACAAAAGAAGACAACTTATTAATAATTTTGCTAAAGTTTGCTAAAGCACAAAACAAGTGTACTTTAATGTAAGATCATCCTTTAGCACACACCATTCTTAAGGTTAATATTTGGAAAATATTAAGGAAAAGGTTATTCATATAATGTTCTCCATTTTGGATTATTTTTGGCTCCACACACATTCATTACAGTCAAATGACGCATCTTTACCTAGTTCCAAAACTTAATTTTAAGGCTGGTAATGGAGGCTTGAGCCCTTGATAGCATTCTAATGCAGTTATTAATCAAGTTATTAGAAAGAGAGTGAGACAGAGACACACAGAGAAAGAGAGAGAGAGAGAGAGAGAGAGAGAGAGAGAGAGAGAGAGCTTGTGTGAATTAGCCTACCTCTGTGCATCTCTAAACAGCGCTGTTATTTCCTTGCTAGTGAGAAATGTCATGATTTGCTACACTTTATAGGCTAACTGATAAAATCGTCAGGGAAGCGCTGACAATACCTTTTTGTGCAAACTGCGTGACCGTTATTACAGTTAACTATGCAAAGTGATATGGAACTGTAATGCGGTCAAGAGAGCTGCCTTGAATTATGTTCACGGTGGGTTTCCCTGAAAATAACATCAGACTCAAGCTTTCGACGGCCCCATAGTATAATGAACGTACTTGGTTACGAACATAACCTCGGTTCCCTGAGATACGGAATGAGTACTGCGTATGGGGAAAAGCTCCTTTTTTCCTCGATACTGAAGCCTTTTTTCAACAACGCAGTGCAACTGCACTGCCATTGGTTTAATCTGTAAACTTTTTTAAACCAATTAGAACGCTGCGTAGCTGCGCGAGCCTGTGGCGATGCAGCGCGCCAAAGCCCGCCAGAATGGGCGGGGCGAATGGCTATATAAGCAGGCAATCGCCAGAGGAAATCAGGTCATACAACTGAAGCGACGACACTGAACCCGCAGCCTCGTGGCATGGCATATAACGCAGTACTCGTTCCATATCTCAGGGAACCGAGGTTACATTCGTAACCGAGTACGTTCCCTTTCGATACTTCACTCATACTACGTATGGGGAACGAATTCAACCGCGCCGTGCCACGGTAGGGAACGACAAGACTTATCTTGAACACTCTGGGGTCCAGAGGATAAGTGAGAGGGCCGGAGCCATCAAACCCTTGACGCTACACTGCTAAGAGGGAGCTAGCTCCCTGGAGGTGGTATGATGACGGAGTCTGCTAGAGGCCGTCGTATCAAACAGAAAGACCCCGAGCATGCAAGGTCAGGATATCCAAGTTATAGAATCTGACAAAAGTGGACGGCGAGGACCAGCCAGCCGCCTCACAGATGTCCTTGATAGAGACACCACTAGACCAGGCCCATGAAGAGGCCATCCCTCTAGTAGAGTGGGCTCTTACTCCTATGGGGCACTCAAGGCCCATAGAGGAGTAACATAGAGTGATAGCTTCAACTATCCAACGCGAGAGGCGTTGCTTTATGACCAAAGACCCCTTGGTGCGGCCACCAAAGCAGACAAAAAGCTGGTCAGATTGCCTGAACGGCTGTGACTGCTCAATGTATATCCTCAAAGCCCTCACTGGGCAGAGTAAATCCAGCTCCCGCTCACCTGACAACGGAGGCAGAGCTGAGAGGGAAATTACCTGTGCTCTGAATGGCATCGAGAGCACTTTAGGTACATAGCCATGCTTGGGTTTTAAAATGACCTTAGAGTCATTGGGCCCAAACTCAAGGCATGCAGGGCTCACCGAGAGGGCCTGCAAATCGCCAACATGCTTGACCGATGCTAGAGCAAGTAGCAGATCTTGAGAACCGTCTGTCCCACTCGTCCAAGGGGACATTGCTCCGTGAAAGCATGTCTGCTCCCAGATTCGTCTTGCCAGGTATGTGTGTCGCCTTGAGCGATCGCAACCTGGGTAATGCCCATTCCAAGAGGCACTTTGCCAGTGCGCAGAGGCGGCTGGACGAAAGGCCGCCTTGGTGATTTATGTAGGACACCACTGTCATGCTGTCCGACTGGACTAGGATGTGGCGCCCTTCCAGGATCGCCTGAATGGATTGAAGGGCTCGTTCCACTGCCAGCATCTCGAGGCAGTTGATATGGAGATGGCTTTCCTTGTGCGACCATGAGCCGAAGGCTGGTCTGCCCTCGCACGGAGCACCCCAACCCAGGTTGGACGCATCTGTTGAGAGCACAATCCTTCTGGAAACCTCCTGTAGGGGTACTCCACGACTGAACCAAACAGGGTTCATCCAAGGCTCCAGGGCTGCTAGACAGGCCTGGTTGACCCTGATGCAGAAGCGGCCATGCCGCCAAGCATGAGGTGGGACCCGGAGTTTCAGCCAGTATTGCAGGGGCCGCATTCGTAGGAGGCCGAGCTGTAAAACTGGGGAGGCGGAAGCCATCAGCCCTAGCATCCTCTGAAAGAACTTCAGAGGGAAACAGGCTTTGTTCCTGACAGAGGCCGTGAGCTGCTGAAGTACCAGAGCGCGCTCTGGTGATATGACCGCCCTCATATTGACTGAGTCGAAAACTGCTCCCAGGAACGTAATAGGAGAAGTGAGCTCTTGGCAAAATTGACCCTGAGTCCTAGGTAGTCTAAGTGGCTCAGGAGCACGGATCTGTTGTGGTCTAGCTCGGTTCGTGACTGGGCTAGAATAAGCCAGTCGTCAAGATAGTTCAGAATGCGGATTCCCATCTGTCTCAGAGGGGAAAGTGCCTCGTTCATGCACTTCGTGAAAGTGCGGGGAGCTAGAGACAGCCCAAAGGGAAGGACTGTATATTGGTAAGCCACACCCTCGAATGCGAATCTCAAGAATCGTCTGTGATGGGGGTCTATCTGGATGTGAAAGTAAGCATCTTTCAGGTCCAGCAAGAAGAACCAGTCCTGGGGGCAAACCTGCGTGAGGATCTGCTTCAATGTCTCCCTTCCTTAACAGCGTCATCACTTCGGTGCAGAGGGCCTGAGCGTCGTCCGGCTCTGCCAAGGTGGGAATCACTCCGCGATAATGCTGGGGTCTTCGGGTGAACTGCAGTGAGTAGCCGTGTTTTATTATCCCCAACACCCACTTGGACACTCCGGGGATGGCCTGCCATGCCTCGTCCCGCGTGACAAGAGGCTGGATAGTGTCGGATGGCAGGCCGCTGATTAGGATCCTGAACACTGACGAGTGTGGAAGAGGAAAACTGCTCTCTTTTTGAAAATGTGAAATATTTATTGTGTTCGTCATAACAACGGCGCTTTGCGTGGACGCAACAACGGTGGGCCCATGTCGCACAGCAGGCAGGTGAGAGATCATCTGGGGTGGTCCAGCCGTGGTGGGACTTTGCCCCTTCCTCTTTCTTCCCCAACGATCAGGAGGATTTAGAGGGCGTCGGGTCCAGCACAATCCTTTGCCGGGGGCCCTGACGTCTGGGCGGTTTAGCGCGCCTAGTGGGGTGAGCTGGGTGCTGCTCCTTAGGGGGCGCCACCTGGGGGGTAGAAGGGACAGGTTTGCTCTGGTGCTGAGTCGGCGCAGTCCTGGGGCGACTCGGGGCAGAGGTGGAGCGCTTGGGCAGGAAGTGTTGCATGGCTTGGGACGACTTCTTTGCTGCAGTGAAGCGCTCTGTAAACCCTTCTACGGCTGGCCCGAAGAGACCGGATGGAGAGACTGGGGCATAGAGAAAGGCCACTTTGTCGCTCTCCTTAATCTCTGTTAGGTTGAGCCAGAGGTGGCGCTCCAGCACAACCAGGTTGGCCATGGATTGTCCGATGGCCTGGGCCGTGGCTTTCGTGGAGCGCAGGGCAAAATCTGTGGCTCATCCAGGGAACGGAGAAGCTTTTGAAGTGTAGAGGCAGAGGTCGTCCTGCAGGGCTTGGAAGGAAGGGCTCTCTTGTTTTTCCACCCCACAGCCGCGGGGGGACAGAGGTGAGCAGCCACGGCCTCGTCCAGGGGCGGCAATTGCTCATAGCCCTTCTCCTGGGAGCCATCTACTGAGCTGAGAGCTGCAGAGGAAGTGCGTAGGCGGGCCGAGTAGGGGGCGCGCCATGACTTTATCAGCTCATCATGAACCTCAGGGAAGAATGGGGCAGAGCGCTGGCGGGGGGCCTGGTGGCATCCTGGCAGGTACCACTCGTCCAGCCTGCTTTGTGTTGGCTCTTCAGGGGGGCCCACTCCAGATGGATTTCCTCAACGGCCTTGGAGAGGATGCGGAGAAGCTCGGCATCCATCCCAGCTCTGGCGTCGATGGGCTCCAGTGACGGCAAGTGGGCGGAGTCAGAATCACCGGCCCAGTCCTCCGTTTCAGATCCACCAAAAGATCTGAATCACCACCTTCGTCCTCCGATCCGCCAAAAGAGACAAGGTCGCTCGCTTCAGCCGAGGGACGCTGCTCTGGGCGTTAGAAGAGCTGAGCCGGCGTGACCTCACCCAAATTCCCCGCTGTCTTTTCCTGGCCGGCTCGCGGGAGGAAAAAGACAGGGGGGGGGGGGGGGCGAGGGGCGGGATTGCTTTCATTAAGAAAGCAATCCGCGAGCGCAGAGAGGCGAGACTCATGCTCTCACAAAAGCAGCATGAAGTCTCAATGAGTGGAGCCTCAGCGTGGGGTTTTCCCGGGCAGAAAACACACTCACCATGGCCATCGTCATCATGCAGAGGGGCTTTGCATGTGCCACAGCTGTGGCGCTGTATGGTCGCCCCCGTTAAAACGGCATTAGAAACACTCTTTTAAAGCGGTGAAAACTGCTGGAAAAAGCTCTTTTGTGATCGCCGGATGGCGGCAGGAGATCAATGAGAAGCGGCCGGATGCGTGAACCGGGCGGCGCGAGATCGGCGCTAAGAGTGGCTGCCTGCGAGAACGCCGGCACTGCAGGCGGTCGGCGGTCTCAGCTGGTCCGCTGCGGTGCCTCTTCGACGGCGAGAGCTCGTTCCAGGTGAAGCCGTTCAGCAAAGATCCAGCGAAGTGAAGTCGTCGCTGAAGGAGTAAGATCTGATTTCCTCTGGCGATTGCTTGCTTATATAGCCATTCGCCCCGCCCATTCTGGCGGGCTTTGGCACGCTGCATCGCCACAGGCTCGCGCAGCTACGCAGCGCTGTCATTGGTTTAAAAAAGTTTACAGATTAAACCAATGGCATTGCAGTTGCTGCGTTATTGAAAAAAGGCTTCAGTATCGAGGAAAAAAGGAGCTTTTCTCCATACGCAGTATGAGTGAAGTATCGAAAGGGAACGTCTCAGGTTATGCACGTAACCCTGAGAATAGGGAACGAGAGACTGCGTCTTTTAGAGGGTGCTATGGGAACGCTGTCAGCGTGGCCGGTGTCTGAAGCATGAATGAAATAACAACAATGTACTTGACATTGGCAGATGGAAGCCTATGACGTAAGCAAATCAGCGACTGCAGATATAAAAAGGCACCTGTAGAACACGTCATCCTCTTTTTGTGTGAGGAGACACAGGCATGATAGTGAAGCATGGCACAGGGACACAGCATCTCGTTCCCTATTCTCAGGGAACCATGGTTACATGCTTAACCTGAGATGTTCCCTTTCGAAAGGAAACTCCATGCTGCATCCTTTAGAGGGCGCTATAGGAACGGTATACCTATGCCGCCATGCTGAGGATCATCATAGACTAACTCACCCGCCAGAGTCTGGAGCTCTAAGATTGGAGGTCTCAGCATAACAACTCTCTACACAGAGAGGAGACCTAGCTACACTCAATGCCAGAGCCAGGTAGTGAGGGTCAATAGAAAGAGCCTACTACTCAAATTACTGTCTAAGCTGAGTTCTGGGGAGAGGAGGCTTCAGCAGAATGACTCTCTTAAATGAGAGGAAACCTAAAAAACTCAATCCTAATTTGAGCTCTTAAAAGTGGAGGCTTCAGCATGACGACTCTCTAGAATGAGAGAAGAACTGACTACACTCAGCTCTAAAGATAGTTAGGGAGGCTCATAAAAAAGAGCCTGCATACCAAGTGGAGCCCTGGAGAGCAGAGGCTTCAGAAAAATTACTCTCGTAATGAGAGGAAGCCACAAACAACTCTCACCCAACAAAATAAACTTATAATGAAACCTGGTTCCCGATCTTCAGACTGGATTCTCATCATTGGTCAGGCCCTCAGGGTCCATTTCCTAAGTGCAGCTAGGAGGTTTGAGGAGGGTGGGGGGCGGGTCACCGTGCGGACAGAAGGAGCCTAACTAGGTACTAGTACCAGCCCCAGACGCCTTATGCCCCCAGGCCTTGTCTAGGCCGGAACTGTCCCTTTAGCTCCTTCCTTCTATTTCTGCACTCACATCTACTCTGTGACCAACTCCTCAGAGGAGGAGGACTGCAAGTAGCCACACTAGCCACACTAGTCTCCGACCCGCAGACCAGGATGGGCCAGGTCCCTCCTCGTGCTTGGGCACAGACGTAGACCGGGGCGTTTAAAAGATTTATAAGCTGCCGAGTGCACCTACACCTCCCTGAATTTACTGCCCATCATCTTAATGGATTTGCCGAACAATTCAGAGGGCGAAACCGGTGTAGCAAGAAGAAACCGTTTTTCTTTCTCCTTGAAGTCCACCATGTTCACCCACAGGTGCCTCTCCATGGCCACCATTGCCGCCATTGTCCTACCAACTGTGGCAGCTGTCTGCTTGGTGGCCCTAAGAGCCAGCTCCACTACTGCCTCAGGGGAGAGGCCCTGACCCTGGTTTAGGTCCTTCAGTATATCAGCCTGGTATGCCTGCAGTACAGACATTCTATGCAAGGCAGCACCCACCTGACCTGCAGATGATTGTCCTCATTCCCTTTCAATGAGAAACGCTCACAACAAATGCATTCTGTTCCCTTCGAGAGCAGAGCACAAGGGCTCCTCGCCTCAATACATAACACAAAACACAAGAGTCATGTGCGTCATCAGGTGTCAAATAGCGCAGACACTGATCTGCACACTTCCTAACACCTAACGTTAGACATTTTCTCTACTCACTTCTCACACTTCAGAACAAAGAAGAAAAAAAAGAGTATGACGTGTTTTATAGGTGCCCTTTTATATCCGCAATCACTCATTTGCTTACTTCATAGGCTTTCGTCTGCCAATGTCAAGTTCATTGTCATTTTTTCATTCATGCTTCAGACACCGGCCACACTGACAGCATTCCCATAGCGCCCTCTGCAGGATGCAGCATGGAGTTCCCTTTCGAAAGGGAACTGTATTTAACTTTTAGTTATTTCTGTTAAACAATGGAAGCTTCTAGACATAAACATTGTAATCACAAACTTATTTTCTGCTTATGCTCTTTGTACAGATGTTTGAGCAGTTATTATTTTTCACTTGTTTATTTTTGTGGTTTGTGAAGTTAGTTAAAGCTGCCCCTAAACAGGATGAAGAGACAGAACCTGGTCACTTTATGTATTGGTCAGATGGTCTCTTCTATTCCTACTCCTAAGTGGGCGTTCTTGGCCAGAATAATAATTAATGTGGCTTTATGCCGATAGTCCAAATCTGGTTCTGTGAGACTTTTCGAGGGAACATCCCATATAACAGGATAAGAACACCAAGCAGATCTTTTAAAGATTTATTTGACTCATCATGGTGTATAAATATCTCACCAATGTCCCAGGCTCCACTGGCATTGGTCTCCATCTCTTTGCGCCCGATGATGTACCAGATGCAGGCCATCCAGTGAGCCAGCAGAGCAAACATCGACATAAGCAGCGTTAGTACCATGGCGCTGTACTGCGAGTATCTGTCCAACTTCTGCAGCAGTCTTAACAGACGCAACAATCGCACAGTTTTCAGCAGGTGCACTAGAGATGTCTTGAACAAGCACAAATGTGTGTGTGTCAATAGCCTATGTAAATAATAATACCTTGTAATCACATAATTTACTTTAAATCTCCAAAAAACTAAACAAAAACAACAACAACTAAAACTAAACATAAAATGCCATGGTAAACAAACATGACAATCCTTCTGTACTATGGCTCATATACTGTGTGTAGATAATGGTACTATCACAGAACTTTTTTTGAAAATGACCTCTGGAGATTTTTTTTTTAACCATCATACCCTCCCAATTATGTTATTTTTAAATAAGCCATATTATTGGAAAAATGGTTTCTATATTCACTGTTGGACTTACAACAGTAATGTTAAATGCATAGAGCAGGTCGAAGGGCAGCGCGGCCACCAGATCCACGAAGAACCAGGTGGTAGCATAATGTAGACAGATGGAACGAGGCTCATACACCACCTGCCCTGATTGACTCACGTAAGTGGTGCGAAAGTTAAGGATGATATCTGAAAGAGAAGGTAGATTGATGACATTTTCTTGGAAAGCCTCAGTCTCTTTTGAAGCATACTGTATATACACTTATATATATCTCACAGGTGGTAAGTGATGTTTTATGTATTTATGTGTAAACCATCTGATGGTACAAAGTCACTTTCAGTGAGTAGACTCACCCAGAATAAAAAGCATTTCAACTGCGATATCGCTAACTATTGTGCTCCTGCCTGCAGTCTCCACATCGCTGTACGCTGTGAAACACACATTGTACGGCACAGTCACAGCAACATAGAATGTAGCCAGTAGAATCATCCAATCCCACAATGCCTTGGACACACTGTAATGCAGCAGGATGAATCGAGACTTCTGGACTGCTGCCACTTTATACTCAGGCAAGGATGGTTTTTCAAACATGTCCTGAGGGAGAGAGGCACAGATTAAGGAATGAGAGCAAAGAAATTGAGAGATGAGTTCTCTTTTAGCCTAATATATCTCAACTTCTTCAAGGTAGAAAGAAGATTTATATGATTCTCATGTTTCTCATGAGAAAAATACTACAGCAACCTCACAAACATTTCCACTTTGACTCATTATGACTCATTAAGTTTGTTCATACCACATTCATTGTTACTTTACACTACACTAACAGTGACTACCAGCTGCATTTATTTGATTAAAATATGATAAAACTGAAATAATGTGAAATTTTATGCAATTTGGTTTTCTATTTAATCGTGTGTTCTATGTAATTATATGTTCAAATTAAATTTATTCCTGTGATGGCAAGGCATAACTGTTTTTAAAATTATAAAAAAACAACAACAAAAAAACATCACCAGAACCCTTAGAATTGACCCAAATCTCATTCTAAACCTTGTACCGACTCTCTTTTCATATTTTGCAACCACTACCATAAGTCAGATGAAGACAGTTTGACAGCCCAATAAATTCCTAATAAATCAAATTAAAGTCTGCCCTATATATCCTATTCAAAAGTCACAAAAAATATTTACTGACACACTGTTTTAATAACAGTAAGTGTCTTGGAACACTGAAAGGAATAGTGGCAAAATAATCTGTTATTATTCAGAAAATAACAGAAAAATCAATCTTTAAATGTAATCTTTATCTGCAAGGAGACTGCATGACAGATGATAAATCTTGGTGTTTCTTTAATTTTACTTTTACATCACAGAGGTCAGGGAAAGGGTCAAGCTCATGGTCTTTGGTCATGATTAGTTTGAGGCAGAAAATCATGTGGTTTCTAATCCTCCATGCACTCATCTGCCACACTCTTCATTAAGATTAAAGAATTGACCCGTGATGTCACTGAACAAAACATCCGAACCTCATGCCTTTAAATAGTCTCTATGAATATATTTTATTCTGGGATTATGACAATATTCATTTAATATAGTAAAATGTTGTTTAGGACACTGCATGAAGTGGGGAAAAAGTGCTGCACACTCTAGTGAGACAAAAATATGAAAAATAAACTAGTTTTTTGATATATTACTTTTAATTGTTTTTATTTTTTTATATAATATAATCTAAGATAAGCCACATCAAGTAGGACATAAATAGAGTAGCTCCATAACAGATACAGTACTAGTCAGCTAATTTCAATTTAAATAATATTAGCACCAAAAATCACAGCTCTCCTCTCTTCTTCAGTTGCTCGCTCCTAAGATGTGTTACCCGGTTTGGTTCATTCAGTAGAATTTGTGCATCGTATCAAAACTGATTTGGGTTGTGACGAAATCTGAACACAAGTTGTCAGAGGAGACGCATTCAAATGAAGTTCCAAACATGGGTTTGGGAGGAGCCTAATCATTCAGGTCTGTCACTAAGCGTTATAAGCCTATAAGCAGAAGTTATAAGCAGCATCCCTCTACCTCCCCACCTCCTCTTCTATTTGTGTTATTCTCTCTCTGGGAAGTACTGCAATTTGGGGGCTTGAACTTGGGGTTCAAGCCGACCCTCAGGTTCAATGGATGGACAGTAGACCAGGAGGTAGGTGTGGAAAAGGTAAATGAGATGGGACTGGAACCTGGATCCCCATGAGAACATCAATCCAATCATTGGCAGAAGGCCAAGTAAGGACACCCATATGTCCTTTCCCCTGGCCACTTCCTCCAGGTTATCCTGTGGGATGCCAAGGCGTTCCCAAGCCAGCCTGGAGATATAATCCCTCCAGCATGTCCTGGGTCTCTTCCCAGTTGGATGTGCCTGGGCTGGAACATCTCCACCTCAACTGGCTCCTTTCAGTGTGGAGGAGCAGTGGATCTACTACGAGCCTCTCCCAGATATCGGAGCTTTGCACCCTGCGTTTTAGGGTTAGACCAGACACTGTGCAGAGGAAACATGAACTCTTCTGCTTGTGGTAGCATCTCACCCCCTTCCTTAAGCAGGCAATCCACACTTTTCCTGGCTGAGAACCATGACCACAGGAGCTGACCCTCATTCTCAAGGGGGGCATTCTCATGAGGCAATCCAATTCTGGCACAAACATGGTGCTAAGCTAAATAATGTATCTCTTTTTGTAATGGACCACGTAAAAAAAAATGTGTAGGTCACATTCACATTCACAAAAAAAAAAAAAAAAAAAATCCTTATTGTTAAGCCTGGCTTGTGATGCTTTTGTTAGCTTATTTTTCTCTCAATCTTTTGGAGTGTGATGCAGTGAAGGCAGGTGGCTCTACTGAGAGTGAAGTTGTGCTGAAAACATTGCCATCTGTTCACAGGAGCGATCGGAAATGTGACCTGCCAATCTGGCCTCCTGTTCTGCAGTGGCCATGTGACATGGAGGATTACACATCCTTTATACTTCTGGCCTGCACCTTTCACACTGTTTGAACATTTCCTGAGTCAAAAGGTCAGCGGAAAATGGAATCCTGCATAGATCCTGCTCTTTACAGTAGCTGAAACTCAACCCCATGTTTTAAAAAAAGAAATGTTAAAGAAACGTTAAATGGCCATCTTAGTGCACAGATCATATGAGGGAGAACAAAGAACAGAATGGACAAGTATAACAATATGATTAGAACTGAGGTTGTCTGGATATCATGCAAGTAAATTAACACTAGAGAACAATTCTTGTAAAAACCATCATAACCAAAGTATAAATTCATGCATCAATCAAATGACTACTGATGTGATGTACTGATAAATCGATAAAGATCTACATATATATTCATATATCCATTACATTACAAGATGATTTGTTTGACTCACTAAGCTGTCAAATATTTTATATGTTTTAAGAACTTTAAAATGTCTGTTTGTATATTTGCATAAAAAAAACCTGTACCTAAGTTTGATGTTTATGTCTTAAATGGGAAATTGGGAATATGAGACTTTCTTGACTGTTGCCATTGTTCCTCTCACTACACAAGCCAGTCGTGAGCTGTCATCAAAGATGATCTCACGCAACTTGATTTTTGAATTGTTTTTCCAGTTGGGATACAGGATGTGCAAGTGTCAGATAGCTCAATTAAATGATATATTTTAGCTGCATTAGTAAGACAATTAAAGCATAACTGGTTGTGCAAAAAAAAAAAAAAAAAACATAATATGTATATATTCATCACAGGCCCCTTAATTTAATCAAATTGTGACTGTAAAAATCCAGTTTACACCACTAGTATTTCCAATGGCCCTTTTATAAGAAATGATTACTACAAAATGAGTTTTAATGGACTTTCATCATTTCAGTACGCCGTTCATACATTTACTCACCCGGCTTAAGTTGACATCATTTTTGCTGTCACGGGTAAATTGGCTGGTTATCTGATAAATCATGGTGTGACCCCTCCTTCTGGCTTTACTGAAATGAGAGTTCCCAGTGGTCCTTTTGTATGGCTTATTATCTGTACAAAATGAAAATAATATTAACAGCCTTGACAGTTTACAAATTATAAAAATTTTAAATGGTCTAGGTTTGTCTATGTAAGAATGCGTTTATTTGTCTATGTAAGATGCATGTGTTTTAGCAGATGTTTTGTAGATGCTACTCCTAAAGCCGGCAAAGACTGTTCATTGCATCCTTTCGGCATGTGATGTTGGCTCTCACACTAAAATGGTTTAACTTCTATCTAAAAGATTTCATCTTTTGTTCTTGAAGCTCATCTGCCTGCTCAGTCACTTAAAATGTTTCCTTAAGGGCTATATTTTGATTTTACAGAATTTTCATTCTGTATTGCATGTGTCCTCTAGGCTCCAAACATGCTATTTCAAATGTTAAGTATTTTTTAAAGGCTATCTATTTGCCATATTTAAAAAGATTAGTAAGACTAAAGATTGTAGTGTTGACAGTACCATCAGTTCTGCTGCTGTGATGGCTCTTGTCTTTTGTTTCTGAGATGTCCTTGAATGAAAAAAGAAAAAGCACCATCTCCCCTTTCTCATTCTTAATGGGCACAATGTCCAACAGACACCAGAACGAACTTCCTGTGATAACACACCAAATAGAGTTGCAGAATTACACAGACATAAAAAAGTTACTACATAAACATATCAACTTATCGATCCAATAAAACAGTTTTGCATAAGCTACATTAGCTGTGGGCTGGTGATTTTGAAGTCATTAAATAAGTTGACTAGATTTCTGAAATGGAAACTTGGGACATTTTCCTATGGTTTTAACTATCAATAAAATCTCAGTTGATGTTATCTATAATTTTTTATTCGTTGTGCGTTCCATACATAGACTACTACATAAAAACATAGTACATAGACTGTATATGTTCCATATCAATATTATATTAAGTAAACCATTAAATAATTATAGTTTAATGTAGACTAATTACAACATTTTAAACTTATTTAAAGCATTGTGCTGTTGTAAAGGAATTTTCTTCTACCCTAATTAGGTTTATTATTTTGGCTAATTTATTGGCACCAATAATGTGTTTCTTCTATAATTGTTGCAAGTGTAATTGATTATTGTTATAATTTTAATCAATTCATCTTGGGCTGTAATTTTACACAGTTATAGTCTACCTTATTTTACAATGAGAAGGTAATCTATTTTCTGGAAATGTTTGAGAGTTCCGATTCAAAATTGTGTACAATTGTGTTTAGGCTTTGTTACAAGCAGTATAGGCTACTTTATGTGATTACCTTAAAGGGCTCATATTATCCAATTTCAAGTTTTCCTTTCTCTTTGGAGTGTAAGATGTTCATGCATAGATGAGATCCCTAAGGTTTCAAAGACTAAAGTATCAAACCCAAATTAATTATTAATTATAAAAGACTCTTCCATGCCAATCCTAAAACACTTCATTTAAACACGCTCCCACATCTACCTAACAGTGTGGGAATATTTGCATAACAACGCCCAAAATGTTCACGCAAAGAAAAAAGGCAAAACTTTGATTCTTGCAGTAGTATTGTTGCTGCCACCGCCATGTGACTATGCTGTGTGTTTCGCTGTGAAAGAGAAACTACTTTGTTTGGTCTTCCAAAAGAGGACACAAGTAAAAATCAGTGGTTAAGTTGTATTTAAAACACTGTTCCAGAACAGTTCAAACCAAATATTCAGATGTGTGCAGCACATTTTACAGATGACTGTTTCCTGGACCTGGGAAGGCTGTGCATGATGGTTGTTTCTATAAAAAAGTGGGGCAATTCCAACTTTACAAGGTCAGTCTGGCGCTCACAGCCTGTAAGTATGTTTTCATATTTAAATAATTTGCTACTGACGATTCAAATGCGTGTTTTGAGCACCGTAGAGTAGTGCTTGTTGTTTGTCGTTTCTCTGATTACAAATGTAGACATGGTTTTATGTTTATGCTGTACGATGTTACGCAACACGTAAAAAAAGACATTATAATCAGTAATTATCTCCCCACTGGATGCAACCAATGCCTCGTTTGTAATGGGTTTTATTGTTTTTGTCTTGTCACGCCAGGATACGGCATCACAGTATAATGTTCTTTTTAGCGACGCCACATGACCCCTTATATGTCCAGGTTCTACATTGGAGCTTATAAAAGAATCACTACACGATTGCTCTGGTATCCAGCAGCCTTTAAACTACCAAAAACATTGAGCTTTTTAAACATGTTTACAATAATGTTATTGTCCACTCTGGGCTCTGATCAGGATTGAGCTTGCCAATGTTTCTGCTACAAAGTATGGGAGTTTGATCTTGTTTCAAATCAGATTAAAGTCTTTTTTACAGCCCGTTTTATTTTGATTGGCAGATCTGTCTGTCTCGGCTTGGTTCTGTGACTGTGCTCAGGTACTCTGGAAATGTAAATTCTCTGATTTAGATACTGATAACTATCTAGTGTACTTTGGCTGTACATGACTGTCCTGTTGTCTCTGCTGATAAGTCATGTTATTAAAAGTGCTCCATTCTCTAATTTTTGCACCACACACATCACTAAACAACACTACGGTACTATACTGTTTCTACAGAGGTTGCTACCAATGAATGTGAGTATTCCCTCCAATGATTAGTGAAACACCAACGGTCATGCCATGTCAACATGGCAAAATACACTGAGGGAGGTTACTAAAATGCATAAAAGAAAAAAATGAGTACAGTTTTGATCTCATGTGAGTGTACAAATGTTAGAATACAATTTGTTGCCCAATCACGGTTTTGTTAAATCGTCTACTACAGGTTAAGGGGGTTTATGTTTAATAGCAATCTTTTGATGATGAATGGTGGATCACTTTAAATTTCCCCTTAAAAGTGATTACATAACCCAGCTGTGACCATATGCTGTTTTTAATCCTGAAAATGATTCATGCATTTATGACCTCAACACTAGACTTTTCTAATGCTTTATTGAGTGGATGACCTGCAGGCTCTATAAATAAGTTCCAGCTTGCAGCAGGTAAAGTGCTTGCAAGAGCCAAGATATATGATAACATCAGCCCCATTTTAATTTCTCTACACTGGCTACCTACTTCTACTGTACATTGTCACTAAACTAAGTTTGAAATAGTTTGACTCTAAAATGGACCCTAGTGAACGTGGCTACACCTCAAAAGAGGAATCCATCATCATGAAATGATCACTAAATGTAAACAATACATACCTATTTTTTTCTAATAGGTGTTTAAATACTGCTCTTGCCCACTTTGGCTTAATGTACTAGATAATATGGACCAGTGGGTTTCAGGTAAAGTGGCCCACCATGAACCTTCACTAATTCTACTCACATTCATTAAATAAATTGCTATTTGCTGGCAAATTTGCCATAGAAATGTAAATTCAAGACAGATAAGAAAGAAAGAAAGAAAGAAAGAAAGAAAGAAAGAAAGAAAAGAAAACGAGGCATCTGTAGTGGAAAAAGGATGAGAGGAGCAAAATGTAGATGCAGTGTATAAAGTTTGTCACAATTAAACTATCACAATTAAAGTTCACTTTTTGTGTGTGGAAAAAACAGCCTTTTAGAATTTTGTGATTTTAAATGTTCCTCTTATTTGTTTTTGTTTTTTTATATATGTGTTATATTTAAATATTTTATATTTCTAATTAAGATAAAGGTTTATTTTTTGTTAAATCATAGATGGCCCACTTTATGAGATGGCCCACTTTATGCGAAAATACATTTGTCTGTAGTGCATGATCTCAAAATGGTCACTGGTTACTTCCAAATAACATAAGAACTTAATTTATTAAAATAAAAATGCATAATGAAAATATGTAAATTACAAGTTTAACAAGAAGTGTCCCACTTTACCTAAATGATATGACCAAAATCTTGTACAGGGAGATGGAGACCAGGAGTGAAAAAGTGAAAGTGACAAAGTCAAAGTGAAAGATGGGTAATTTTCTATCATATTGATACTGTACACAATATAGTTATCCAGTCTGTAAAGCTGCTTTGAAACAATGTGTATTGTGAAAATGCTATACAAATAAACCTTACTTGACATTACTAAAATGGAAAAGGCCTAAAAGTAATTCTAAATCTTAATAGCACAGACACGACAGCAAATTTCATTACAGTGCTTTGCTCAAAGTCACAGCCGTGATATAATGTAGATGAAGTAGGGCAGTGGTTCCCAGTTCTAGTCCACCCCCCACCCACCCCCAGGCACTAACATTTTCTATGTCCCTCTCATCTAACACACCTGATTTAGATCATCAGCTTATTTGTGTCGGATAAAAATGTGCAATTGGGAAATTTTGAGAATTGAGGGCTACCACTGTGAGGGAACTCAGTTCTTGGAAATCATTCACAATCTACACAATAATTTTTTGGGGGGCCCTGTATTAAATTGGCTGCTGCGTGCAGTACAAGTAATGTACAGCACAGTATTATTACCATTCTTCTTGTAGAACTGCACCTCAGCTTGGTACTCTTCCTTGCTCTCCAATGCTTTCTCCACACCCTGAGTAATCTGCTCACTAGTGTCCGAGCCATACAAGAAATGACAGCTGCAGTTCTTCTGCATCACCTCTGTTCTTCCGAACCCCGTCAACTCACAGAATCCATCGGAACAGTACACAATGGGATAGCCACGGTGACCCTGAGCATTCCCGAGGAGGAAGTTGCTGTCTGTGGGACAGAAGAGAAATCAGGATTATTCATATTGTGAAGGACATTCTAAAGCTAGTTATGAGTATTGTGTTTTGTACAGTATTATGCCTGTATCTTTCTATCTTTCTTTTCTTTCTCTCTATCTCTCTATCTATCTATCTGTCTGTGTGTCTGTCTGTCTGTCTGTCTATCTCTGATATAATTGCATCATCATTCACATGGCTCAGTTTGTCAAATACAAGGCTAGTGCTTGCTGTAGCAGTTGCAGCATGCTTCAAAAAACCACACCTTCCCCAGCTCCACCTGTATAGATCTGTTATAGAGTAATTTCATGTATGTTATATAGAGGGGGGGGGGGGGTGTATTTCATTTATTTTACACAGTATTTCTTGCATGCTCAAAGCAGTATCGGTACTTGCTGTGCCACATCAACAGCAGCATAGCAGTTATATCCCTAGTCCCATCTTCAGATGTCACATCCACGTTGGTTGACCATTGGCTAAACAAAAAGTCATCATCAGATTGGTTGATTTATACAGGATTCTGGGGAGATTTGTATGTGCCAAATTCTTTAAAATCTGGAAACACAAATGTCATGATGCCAAACCCCCTCATGGTAGAAGAAAGCCATTGTGTTTAAAGACATTACAGTTATCAGGATCAACTAAATGCTGGACTTTCAAAGGTACAAGTGTGTGGAATATTTAGAATTTGCAGCATAGAATCTTAAAAATACATCC
>NC_068394.1:24005965-24046961 GCF_023724105.1 Carassius gibelio | reverse complement strand
AGTTCAAATTCAATTACATTGTGTTTATTTCAGTTGGATTTTCGCAATGGGTTTAAGTTAGTCTTGGGAATTCACCACGTTGACCAACAAAGCTGTGCTTTATATATTACTCACAATATACAATGGACATTTTCAACTGTATGAAATTAAAACCAACTTTACTATCAATATGCAGGAAAATAAAAAAATAGAGTTGGACTAGTTACCACAGAACATTCTAGCGGATGCATAGCAGTACTCTAGCATTGTGTTTAGCATTGGTAAAGAGCACAAATTAAAAAAAAAAAAAAAATGTGTGTTTGTGTTTTTCATTGTTTCAGTGATCATAACCACTTTTTGTGTTTGTAATAAAGAGCTGTTGACGCATGTATGTTGTCTTCCCTGTGTAGGGAGCTGTACCTGCTAGACTCGCGAGTGTTGTGGGCAGCAGAAGAGGGTTGGCTGGTATTTGACCTCACGGTCACCACTAACCACTGGGTTATAAACCCAGGTCAGAACTTGGGACTGCAGCTATCTCTGGAAACTGCACACGGTGGGTATCTTCAAATATTTACGCTAACCGGAACCTGCAAAACATCCTAATAGCAGAGTAGCCATTTGGGATAGGGGAGAGTTGAGATTCTGTCATAATTTACTCACCCTCATGTCGTTCCAAACATTTCTCTCATCCGTGGAACACAGAAGTAGATATTCATATCAGAAATGCCAGGGGTTTCCAGTGTTGTTCTAGGCACCAAATCAGTTGAAAGATTATTCAAACTATTGGAACAACATGATCACAGAACGTTAGGTTTATGATTTGAACTCTAGTAGACTATTTATTTTTCAGTCATCATGCACGTCACTGTCGCCCTCTGCAGGTGAACGAATAAACCCAAGGAGAGCAGGTCTGGTGGGCAGCCGAGGACCTCAGAACAAACAGCCATTTATGGTGGCATTTTTGAAAGCATCAGGAATCCATCTCCGCAGTGTTCGCTCAGCACCAGGAAACAAACAGAGGGGTCACCAGCGCTCTAAAAACCCCAAACCCGCTGTTGCACCCAGCCAGGTGGATCTGAAGACAGCGGAGGCTGCAGGTGACACTTTTTATGAACTTTTTGTTTCATCTTCATGCTCTTTTATTTTATTTTCTACCAGAAATATATACCTTCATACTATCTAATCCTAATAAACATACAGCTTATTAACATGTAATTAACAAATGTGCATTGCAAAACATATTTCTCTTTCCTCTTGTTTTATGCAGAGGGCGCCAGCGTAGACCCCAAACAAGGCTGCAAGAAGCATGAACTGTATGTCAGCTTCAGAGATCTGGGATGGCAGGTACCGAAATCTGCTTCTTCTTTCAGACTCCTCTTTATGATTTTATCTCCTCTCATCTTTCTCATCGCCCTTGTGTTTCCAGGACTGGATCATTGCTCCAGAGGGTTACGCGTCATACTACTGTGAGGGAGAATGTGTGTTCCCCTTAAACTCTTATATGAATGCCACAAACCATGCAATTGTACAGACACTGGTGAGTTCCTAAAACTAAAGGAATAGTTTACCCAAAAAAATGAAATTTTGTCAGGTTAAACTGACGCCTATGTAATATCAAACTCGATATTTGAATGTTTCAGCTGATTGTCTATACAATGAAAGGTCCACCATAAAAATGAATCAGTAATTCACTCACAAATCTGATCTACTTATTGATCAACTCATCGACTGTACATAGAGCCCAAATGCCAATAACACAGCAAATCTTATTGGTGAAAAACTTGTGATGGCAATCAAATTGTGTAGAAATTTGCAGAGTTCTCTGAGTTCTGTGGTCATTACTAAAAAAAAGTTTCATTGAACTATTCAATATTTTACATACATGTTCTGCAGTTGCTATAATTATAATGTTGGTTATATTATGTCAAATCATGTATTTTTCTTCTCTTCCTAGGTCCATTTCATAAACACAGAAACAGTCCCGAAGCCCTGCTGTGCTCCAACGCAGTTACACGGAATCTCAGTTTTGTACTTTGATGACAGTTCCAACGTAATATTGAAAAAGTACCGCAACATGGTCGTCAGAGCCTGCGGGTGCCACTAATCTGCCCTGGACAAAATAAGGGATGCAAATACTTTTGACTCTCAAGAGCCCAGAGAGGAAAGAGAATCATTACTGGAGCAAAACAGGACTTGTCGAAGGAGTGTAAATCCAAATCATACATTTAATTTAAAACTCAAAACTCCTGGAGCTGTATGAGGTTTACCAAAGCCGAGTCAAGTGTGTGGTGCTCTGGCTTTCATTCCTGCTCAGAGACACAAGTTTGGAATATCAAAGAGGACATGAGCAGATAAAAAGAGACAAAATGTAAGGAAAAACACAGATTGCTTTATTGAGATTTCATTACAAAAAAATTATTTCATAATGGGAGGATTTCTGTATGTAATTCACAGAAGTAATTTCTGGAAAATTCCTGCCGTGACTGAACTTATCAGAAAGTCTGAGACCACTGCTAAAAATGCATCTATATTGGATTTTCTTATTTCTTTATTTTTCTATTAACAACTAAGCATATCAATGGGAGTTAAATGTTAAATGAGAATAAAGGCATGCATTTGATCTTACGTTGTTGATCTTATGCGCTTCAGTGGATAAATTCATAGTCTTAAATATCTCTTTTTAATTTTAAATCATAATGTGCCTGTGTTTAAAACTCTAGTTATTTCCAGGTTTGAGTTGCAGAATTTCCATGTGGTTGCAGATTTTTAGACCCCATTGTATTTTGCACAAGATGTGAAATAGACCTGCAAATGATGGGTGCCTGTTCCAGGAAGTCAAAGCAATGGTTTTTGATTTCACTCTGCTACATTATTTGTTACACGCCCTCATTATATTGCATGTTTAATTTAGCAAATACCTTCTAGTTATCTTGTGAGGTCACATACATCGGGGGCGTCAAAGCAGCTGCCATTAAGATGAATGGAAATGATAACAGGTTTATTTTAAACATCCGTGGGTTGAATACTATATACAGTGAAAACAAAAATATTTTATTACATACACCCCTGAGTTAGGAAATTAAGTCATTAATATTAATATATGATAAGTTTATTTTGTCAGCTTTTGGAGTACAGTATAGATTTCCACCAGGTTAATAGACATGAAGTCAAAAAATTGAATATCAGACATTGTACAGGGTTTTTAGGATGTTCTTGATACAAATGCATGTGCATACAGAAAAATATAGACTGCACAACAAAAATAACTACTGTAATATCACATTTTGTGGCTGTTAGTTGTTATAAGAATGTTGTAACGAGGTCTGATATGTATTTTGTGACATTAATAAACTACTGTTCAAACGTTTTGGGGCCTGAAATATGTTTTTTTTTCTTCTCTCTTTTTTTTTCTTATAATCTACTATGCTGCATTGATTTGTTCAAAAATAGTAATATTGTGAAATATTATTACATTATATTGTATTATGCTTTTTATTATAATATTTTCAAATTTTTAAATCCTTCCTGCGATGGCAAATCAAAGTTTTCAGCAGCAATTACTCCAGTCTTCATGACCTCTCAGTCGGTTACATAATCCTTCATAAATCTTTTTAATATGTTGATATGGTGCTCAAGATATATATAGATTTTTTTATTATCAATGTTGGAATGTTTTTTTTGTGCTGCTTAGAACTTTTGTGGAAACCTTGACACGTTTTGCAGAATTCTTTGATGAATATAAAGTGTAAAAGAAAGTTCTATATTTAAAATTTTTTTTTAACAACATAAAAATAATGTAATCTCATGTTTTACCAATTTAATAAAATATCATCATTAAAAATATTTATTAAAAAAATAAACTCACTGACCCTAAACCTTTGAACGGTAGGGTAATTGATTTGGTAACATTGCAGTTACTATGTACACATATTTGCTTTAAAAAGATGGTATTTACAATGTACAAAGACTTATGTACAATTAAAAACTGTTTTAAATGTAAGTCTGAGATTTTTTTGTTTGTTTTGTTTTGTTATAATTCCACAGTAAATGATTTAGCCTTTAGCTGCTCAGTCTTCGGTGTGGCGTACCTTGGAAATTTCCCTGAGTTCAGGAGCTGTGAAGTGTCTCTTTCTTGATTTAGTTTCTTTCTGCAGTGTGGGGTTGGTTTCGGCATTAAACTTTGGGACTGTGTGATCTCCACCCACTTCAGCTAGGCTCTGGTTGGCAGGCTGAGATGAAGAGGTGGGCATCTGCGTTAGTGCCAGGCACACATCACCCACCTTTAGTTGACGGCATTGTAGTCTGCAGGTTTGACTTGTGTGTCGAGGGTTACAAGAAGACCAGCCGTGCCCACAAACGAAGAAAGGCAGCCCTTCACTCACCTCCAGAGACAACTTCAGAGAAAATGTAAATACTTTATAGGCACAGTTCTCCTGAAAATAACAACTGTGTCATAATTTATTCCTTATGTCCTTCCATTTATTAAAAAGTTCTGTAATGAAACTCTAGATGGAGCAGGCTGATAGGGTTTTAACTCAATCTGATATAAACACATTATTATCAACATGTTGCAGCTGTCTGGTTTTAGTTGCAACTGCTGCTCAACATTCAAATACTTGGCCAGTGTTTGCTAAATAGTTTGCAGAGTGCTTTAGAAACCCTCCAACTTCCCCAGCTCCACATTTACAAATCTGCCACGGGGTAATTTCATAAATGTTATATATGGGGGTATATCTAATCTATTCCACCAAAACCAAATACATGAACATTGGCATGTATATTACCATGCTAAATTCTCAGAGTTGTCATGACAGAGCTGTGTTCAAAACACGAAAAAGAGCTTAGACAGGACACATATTCTTTTGTGTTTTGCAGACGGACTGAATCGTAAGACTTAATTATTCCTTTAAAATCCATGGGGCATCTTCTGACCATGTGTGTGCTTACCTGTGAATGGTCGTGCTCAATCTCCAGATGTAAACATGACAGCGTTGGCGTGTTTGAAGGTGTCATCTTCAACACAGTGAAACGCCTCAGCGTCAGCTCAGGATGTAATTGAGCACACCTCTCCAAATCATCCATCTTTAAATCCTCCACCCGCTTCAGTCGACCGCCCTCAAGCTCCACCAAAGAGCCTTCTGCAAAGCGACGGAGAACCCTCAGGGCAGAAGAGGAGGATTTAGGGTGTGTGCTAGTGTTCGTTTGTTGATTGTGTTTTTCTGCTTCTTCTCTCCAGACCAGCAGGGGGAGCTCCTCGCTCTTTAGCTTTTCACTTTCCTGCTTTGATTCTTCAGGCACAGCATGAGTAGAGTAATTCAAATCTAGCTGCTGGTGATGGTTGTACTCCATATTGTGTTTAAAATATTCTCTATTAGAATCTGTATGTAATAAAGAACCTAGAAGTGGGTTGTTTTTCACGTAATGTCTCTCATGATCTCTTTTGGAGCAGATTCTCTGATTTTGCGGTTCGTGGTACCAGTGTGAATATCTCGGTCTCTCTCTCTGCATGCATGATTTGACTTCCTGAGTTGGAATATCGCTTCTTAGCGTATCCCTAACAACCCCTCTATAAAAATATGAAGCTGACAATGGGTCGATTTGTGGATTTTCCAGCTTTCTGAAACCTTTGACAGGTCCATGTCCTACTTCTGGAGTTGAATAATTCCAGTATGAAGTACTTCTTCCAAGACTGTGCAGCATGTTTGGGTTAGTGACAAGTAATTTTGATGAAGGTGGTAGATATCTCCTACTAGGAGAGTTCAGACTCTGTGAAGGGTGGATTGGATTTCCTCCTATAACACAAGAGAGGTCTGGGGTCGTGACAGAGCCTAGATCACAGCTGTAAGAATAAAAGTTAAATCCACCTGTGACAACATCAGGTGTGGATTCCCGTACTTGTCTAGGTCTTCTGAATATCAAATCCTGATTCCAAAACGGAGAAGGGGTTTTAAAAATGGGTTCAGATGACTGTTCAATTGGTGCGGAATCCCATTTTTCTAAGATTGAGGAACTCTTATTTTTTGCCATGAGCACAACAAAGATTGTGCAGTTTGACATAAACGCTGTGCTGTCCTTCTCTTTCTCTGTTTTAAAACTACTGTTTAGTACTTGTGTAGAAATTTCAATAACATTACATTATTTATGGTGAAAATTTGCTTAGAATGAGGGGAAGAATGAGACCATTTGAGATGGTTTTAGAAAACACTGTGAAGGTATTTTGAGGGGCATCAGCACTTGCCGGACGATTATAGTTCTGCTGAGAGCACAAGGGTATAATATTTCTTTGAGTAGCTGTGATGGGTAAAATGATGAGGAGACTTGTGGCATCACACTGACTGGGGAACTGTTGGTTGGTTTCCAGTGCTAAGAATTTCTGAAAAAGAAAATAAAGTGTAATTTAACTTATGTTGTGGTAGATCTCTGTGTAGTGAAACTCATCTTTCTGCAGCAATTACAACATTTTTAATTCTTAAACCACACACACACACACGTTTCCATGTTTTATGGGTTAATAAACGCAATGGTTTTCAAACACTTCATTCTGTTTGACGTCCTGCAGAGTTTATTATTATTGTTATAATTTTTTTTTAGGGCACTCTAGGACCGACGTCGCCTATCCCTGATTCATAAGCTGTTTGCATGGAGTTGTCTCTTTGGAAGTTTTTTTTTTATTACACTTTTATGTATGTATGTGTGCATTTATATTTCTTCTTTTTATTTTTTGACATTGTACACTGTGTAAGACACATTTTCAGCCGCTAAAACTCATATAGAGAATACTGCCGTTATCATATATTGTGTTTCCTAATTTAATTTTTAATTGTCCTTTATTTTAAGTTAAGTTTCAGTTAACAATTAAGTAACCAACTGGGCTCCACTAAATATACACTTTTGACTGTGGAATAAATAAATATTGGGTGACAATTACGCATTCAAATTGGATATTTCTACAATAGAAATATTGTAATGCTCCTTTTATATAGGCCTAATGCTGCATACAAGCCAATAGGTGTCAGTATAAAGTCTAAGACCACTGATGCATCGGCTACTTAAACAAACCAAAATGACTTTAAATTCAACATAAAATCTAAATTGTCTTAATACATGTCCCTGGTCTTACTGTTCAAGTTTCATTAGTCCACATTATTTCATAATTAAAAATGTCTTATGATAACTACAGTTTTTTTTTTTTTTTTTTCAAAACTTTACTATAATATAGCATAACATAAATTCTGATAAGTAGTAAATAAATGGTGATAATAAATAAATGGAGATGTTGAAGCACCTTGTATTTTATGGGTGAATCTGATAAAATAGCCTATTGAAGAGACCAGACATGAGCTACTCCCACAACTTTGCCTACAGTGACAAATACTTATTACAACAAAGAGAAATATGAGCAATATGAAATGCCTTAGTCTAACAGACAACAAAGACAACAAAATAAAGGCTATATTTTGCATTTCATTTTGTACATGTTAGCCAGCAAGCTAGCTAGTTCGTCTAATTAGCATATGCCTACCCATACCTTTCATTTCAATTCTGTGCAGATACATACAGTGGAAAATACATAAACTTAATTATTTCATTTTTTGAATGCTAGATTAAAGTCCTAGTCATGGTCTTTTTCAAAAGATATTAAGACACTTTTTGGTGAATTGAAAGAAAGCAGTAATGTAGCTGATATTAAAACATCATTACAGAAGCTTATGTTACTTTACGAAAATAAAGTAAAATTAAAAAAGGCAGTGTGTGTGTTTCTGTGTGTTTCGCGTCTGCACTGATTAGTTTGTGGGCGTCTCCGTTAATTGTCATCAGCAGCAGTTGTCACTCATTACACACTCCCTATATATTGGCTTGTCTCACGTCTTGTGTTTGTGAGAACGTTGTTTCATGTTGGTAATTGTCTTTATGCTTCTGTGTTGTTCTGCGTTGGATGTCACTGTGTTGTACTCTTGTTTGTTTGTTTTATTCTCATTAAATTGTTTAACTCGCACTTGTTTCCAGCTCCTCCTTCACCCAGTCGTCACAGAACGTTCTCACCCTCATGGAAGCAGCGAGCACCAACACTCTAACAGACTTTATGCACCACAGTGTCAAACGTATGGATCAGAAGCAGGAAAGCATCTCGAACAATGGATACGCTATCCCAGCACTGGTGGCACAGGTGGACAACCCAGCAGATCCATCAGCTCACTTCTCTCACTGAGCCCATCGCACCACAGCCCTATGGGGGACGACGGTGTGGGAGAATCAACATTAGTGATGGGATTTATGGCTCTTTGAGGGGATCCGGATCTTCGCGATCCGTTCCTTTCAAAGAGCCGTTCAAAAGAATGGCTCTTTTGGCTCTTTTTAAATATTTAGTCAGTTTTAAGAAGCCAGCTTGGGAGCATCTCAGTTTATCCTGGAAATAATCACTGGGAGGTATTATGAGGTGAGATTTGTAGTCAAATAATTAAAGCTCAGATATCACACACCAATATCTGAGTGTAACGATATGCAAATCTCCATATTCATCGGGAAGAAGGAGGCGGGAACCAGCGCACAATCAAAACATAATTTTAATAATCAGAAATAAACAAACGGCACAAATAAAAGCCAAAACATAAAATAATATCCCAGGCCTGGTCCTCTCTCGTCCTTCACGGTCGTCGCTCCAGTTTTATATCCTTCCATCTCCTACGTGGGACTCGATACTAGCGGTGGGGCTCAGGTGTAGCTCATCTCCAATCACTACACCTGGCCTCACTCCTCGTTCCCACGCCTCTCGGCCCCGCCCCACTCGCCACATACCCCCATCGCCCCTCGCAGGCCGGGGGGTACTCCCGAGACTGCGCTCTACTCCCCCCCCCCCCTTCCCTCCGGGGGAGACCGCTCACGGGGACCTGCGGGAACCTGGGGGTAGGACAGACGAGGCGAGAGAAAAGGAGATGGAAGGAGGAGCGACAGGGACGAGAGAGGGGAGAGAGGAGAAAAAAAAAAAAAAAAAAAAAAAATCCGGTTCCCAGACGCACTGCTGCTCGGCCCTCCACCGGCTGGGTGATCTCCTCCGCGGTGCCCGGCGGTGGCACTGGACGGCCCTCGGCGGACGGCGCGACACTCCTCCGCCGCCCGGTGGACGGCGACGGCTCCTCCGATTTTGGGCAGCGGCAGGAGTCCCCCGTTCCCTGCCCCTCCGGATTCCGTCACGGAGGCGGCAGGCTCCGGCCCCCTGGCGAACGGCGCCGACTCCTCCGCTCCCTCACGGACGGCAGCCGCCCCTCCTTGTCGTGGGCGGTCGGCAGCGAGCTCGCCCGTCCCCGGCAACTCGCTCCAGCCCACCGCCTCGAGCGTCAATGGCGGCACGTACCTCGCCAGCTCGAGGGCACCGCGGATTCACCACAGCGGCGAGGGATCTTCAGCAGCGCGTCCCTCCTTCTCCCGGGCTTCGGCACCACTGTAACGATATGCAAATCTCCATATTCATCGGGAAGAAGGAGGCGGGAACCAGCGCACAATCAAAACATAATTTTAATAATCAGAAATAAACAAACGGCGCGTCAGCCCCTCACGGCGACTGACGCGCACAAATAAAAGCCAAAACATAAAATAATATCCCAGGCCTGGTCCTCTCTCGTCCTTCACGGTCGTCGCTCCAGTTTTATATCCTTCCATCTCCTACGTGGGACTCGATACTAGCGGTGGGGCTCAGGTGTAGCTCATCTCCAATCACTACACCTGGCCTCACTCCTCGTTCCCACGCCTCTCGGCCCCGCCCCACTCGCCACACTGAGTTTGAATTATTCTGAAATATTGATTATTACCTCATTTCTCATGTGTCGACTATATTCCATAGGGTTGCACAAATCCCTCTGCTTAGACAGTGACATCATTATTTTGATTTACCTTTAGTACAAAGTGTGTGTGTGTGTGTGTGTGTGTGTAAAACTACGTTGACTTATGTTATTCATACAATACCTACTCACAAATAAACATAAAAAACAAAGCCCGCTGCAATGAATTTCTGTGCAAAACAGCTTTTACTACAAACACTTCCACACAAGAACATTGTTATCACACAAGAACATTTTGATAGAAAACTATTTTTTTTTTTAAGTAGATAAAATTAGAATAAATAAAATGGAAATGTCTACATACTACATACTATTACTACTGTAAACTTTGCAAATAGGACATCAGCCCCTTCAAGTCAATGAACAATAACAAAGTGGGCTGCAATGAATGTCTGTGGAAAACAGCTTTTAGTGAAACATTTCTATACAAGTACAGTATCACAAAAGAACATTTTTAATGATTTTAAAATAAGTTTTAAATGAACACAAAATGCAATGTAAATGCATGCACAACTAATAACTAATATCATCACGCTATAAAGGGTTGGCCTGCGCTGGGTGCGCCCCTCCCCCTATAACTGTTCTGTCTCCTGGCGGAGCTCATTTGTATGAACACGCATAGGAAAAAAGAACGATAGAAAGAACGGCTCCTCTCCAGTCGCGACTCGGCTCCCATCGTTCATGTTTATGAGCCGTTCAAAAGAATCGGTTCGTTCGCGAACGTCACAACTCTAATCAACATCCGTGTTGCGCCTTGTTCCACGCCCTCTTGGAGGAAATGAGGAGGGTATTCGATCGAGCCGCGGCCGGCAGAGAAACCGCTCACCAGCTCTCAGACCTTCATCAGGGAATCTCTTCGGTCATGGATTACTCTATTCAGTTCTACACCCTGGCGGCCGCGTGCCAGTGGAACGAGGTGGCGCGGTGGGATCGATTCCTGCATGGGCTGGGACCATGTTCAAAAGGAGATCTACCTCCTCGAGCTGCCCCCCACACTCAACGGTCTTATTGACTTAGACTTACGAGTTGATGCACAGATTTTTTTTTTTATTATTTTTTTTTTCACCTTTATTTAACCAGGAAAGTACTCGTTGAGATTAAAAATCTCTTTTTCAAGAGTGTCCTGGCCAAGATAGGCAGCAGTACAACCATACATACAACACAGAATACACAATAACATAAGACAACTAAAATAGCAGCAATTTGCTATTTTCCCATAAACAAACAAATATCAATCACAGACAGAGAGACATGCTGCCATCTTGGAAATAGGAGGAGCCACATTCGAAGTGTCGGCGGATTAATCGCCTGGGTCGTCAGACCAGTCCTACGCGCCATACCATCTCTCCGGACAGGGGGCGCTCGAGTCAAGAGAAAGTGGTCTGTCCCGTCGACGACCACGAACCCATGCAGGTGGGTAGAGCTCGGCTGTCCCGGAGGGAGAGAGAACGTCGGAGGTCCCAAGGACTATGCCTGTACTGTGGAGGCTCAGGACATACCATCTTCTCCTGCCCGGTAAAAGAGCCAGCCCGGTAGTAAACTTGAGGCTACTATCGGGTGGGATCTCCGCTGAGATGTCCTCAACCACATCATCGACTCTCCTTCCGGTAAAACTGTGGTGAGAGAATCACACTAACCAATGTAACGCCCTTCTGGACTCCGGAGCCGAAGGTAATTTCATCGATTCACTCCTTGCACGTCACCTGAACATTCCTGTCCTGCCTGTGTCTCTTCCCATACATGTCACCGCACTCAATGGCCAGGAACTGCCTCACGTCACACACTACACAGAACCCATCACTCTGCTCACCTCTGGCAAACATCGTGAAACCATATCCTTTTTCCTCATGGACATCTCCCCTGTAGCTCCCATTGTGTTAGGTCATCCCTGGTTAATAAAACATAATCCACGAGAGGAGTGGGGTTCCAACACAGTCACATTGTGGAGTGAAAGTTGTCAAGAGTCTTGTCTGGTTTCTGCTTGTCCTGTTGTCCCTATTTCTGTCTTTCAGAAGGAGAACATGGTATTCCCAAACGTGCCTGCAGAGTATCTGGACCTGAAGGAGGTCTTCAGTAAGTCCCGTGCTGCTTCTCTTCCTCCGCATTGTCCCTATGACTGTGCCATAGATTTAGTGCCAGGTAAGTCTCCGCCTAAAAGCAAGTTATACTCTCTTTCTATTCCCGAGAGGGAGGCCATGGAGAAATACATTTCTGATTCCTTAGCATCTGGGTTCATCCATCCTTCCTCTTCTCCAGCGGGGGCGGGATTCTTTTTTGTGGGTAAGAAGGATGGTTCTCTGCAACCTTGTATTGATTACCGAGAGCTGAACAACATTACGATAAAGAACACTTATCCGTTACCACTGATGTCTTCAGCTTTCGAGAGGTTACAGGGAGCATCCGTATTCACAAAATTGGATTAACGTAATGGTTATCATTTGGTCCGCATCAGGAAGGGGTATGAATGGAAAACCGCCTTTAATACCCCCAGAGGGCACTTTGAATACTTGGTGATGCCGTGCGGGCTCTCCGACTCGCCAGGGGTTTTCCAAGAACTCGTTAATGACGTGTTGAGAGATATGGTAGATCAGTTTATATATGTTTACCTGGATGACATACTGATTTTTTTTCTTCATCTCTCCAGGAACATGTTCAACACATCAGACGAGTGCTCCAGAGGTTACTTGAGAATGGGCTTTTTTTCAAGGTGGAGAAATGCGTATTCAATGCACAGTCTGTTCCCTTCCTAGGGTATATCGTCTCGTCCGAGGGAATACGTATGGACCCTGACAAAGTTAAGGCTGTGATAGATTGGCCATCTCCAGATTCCCGTAAAGCCCTAAAGTGGTTTCTGGGGTTCGCGATTTCTGTCGGCATTTCATTCACAATTTCAGCCAACTAGCCTCACCTCTGACAGCCTTGACCTCTCCCAGTACTCCATTCAGGTGGTCGGACGCATCTGAGACTGCGTTCACTAACCTCAAAAGCCGTTTCGTTTCGACTCCCATCCTTGTGGCCCCTGATCCCACATGGCAGTTGTGGTGGAGGTCGATGCGTCAGAGGTGGGGGTAGGAGAAGTATTGTCCCAACGTGCTGTCTCGAACGATAGGGTACATCCTTGCGCGTTTTTTTCCCCCATTGTTTATCTCCTGCTGAACGCAATTATGACATTGGTAACAGAGAGTTGTTGGTCGTCAAATTAGCTTTAGAGGAGTGGCGTCACTGGCTGGAAGGCTCATGGGTACCTTTCATTGTTTGGACCGATCATAAGAATTTAGAGTACACTAGAACTGCCAAAAGATTCAATTCCAGGCAGGCTCTGTGGGCACTTTTTTTCGGTCCCTTTGATTTTACTTTATCGTACCGCCCAGGTTCCAAAAACTTATGGCTTCATGGCCTCCCGGTAGACGTGGTTTCTGACAGGGAATCTCAATTTATATCCAAATTTAGGAAAGAGTTTTGTAAATTGCTAGGAGCGTCAGTTAGCTTGTCTTCGGGTTATCATCCCCAAAGTAACGGACAATCTGAGCGAGCCAACCAAGATTTAGAGAGGACTTTGCGATGTTTGGTCTCCAAGAATCCTTCTTCCTGGAGTCAACAACTCTCTATGGTGGAGTACGCTCACAATTAGTTTCAATGCAGTTTAGGTTACCAGCCACCAGTCTTTCCCAGTCTGGAATCTGAAGTCGCGGTCCCCTCCGCTCACGCGTTTGTCCAGAGGTGCCACCGCACCTGGACCAGAGCCCGCGAGACTCTGCTCCAGATGAGGGAGCGCACTAAGGCCAAGTCCGATCGCCACTGGTCAAAGCCTCCCGTTTACGTCGTGGGTCAAAAGGTGTGGCTTTCTACCATTAACATTCCTCTGCATCCTGTATCTAATAAATTAGCTCGCAAATTTATTGGCAAATTTATCACCAAGATCATTAGTCCGGTGACAGTCCGCGTCAAAGTACCTTCAGCGTACAGGAGGATACACCCCGCCTTTCATGTGTCCAAAATTAAACCCGGGTTTTATGCACGTATTAATCTGCCTACTCCGGTTCCCCCGCCACCGCGTCTCGTAGATGGGGAACCGACTTGTTCGGTTAAGCGTATTCTGGACTCGAGATGGAGGAGACGAGGATTTCAGTACCTGGTGGACTGGGAAGGTTACGGTCCGGCGGAGAGGAGTTGGGTACCTACTAGGGACATATTGGATCACTCCCTTATTGATGATTACAATCACCAGCTAGGCCTTTCTAGAGGTGGTCTTTGGGGGGGGGGGGGGGGGGGGTGGATGGGGGGTACTGTCACGGTTGGTTAACTGTGATCTCTGGTGAAGTATGTGTGTTTCGCGTCTGCACTGATTAGTTTGTGGGCGTCTCCATTAATTGTCATCAGCAGCAGCTGTCACTCATTACACACTCCCTATATATTGGCTTGTCTCACGTCTTGTGTTTGTGAGAACGTTGTTTCATGTTGGTAACTGTCTTTATGCTTCTGTGTTGTTCTGCGTTGGATGTCCGTATCTTCCCCCTGGAACCTCATCCACTCTCCGCACCTCCACAAGCATCAATACTTACCTTCGGCTCGATTTCCCATAGTTCCTGTGCCATCCTCTCCTGCTGCCAACCCACCATCACCATCTGGATTACTCCCCATCTCCCTACCATCTTGGATTGTCGTCTTCGTCACATTGTGTTGTACTTTTGTTTGATTTATTCTCATTAAATTGTTTAACTCGCACTTGTTCCCAGCTCCTCCTTCACCCAGTCGTCACAAGTACACGTAGAAAGGGCTTTTAAATAATATAATAAATAAAAAGAAAACAGATAGAATAGAAAATGAATACAGCAAACTAGTGTTAGAGGTCTTTTTATTTTTATTTTGCTTTTGTTAATTGTATAATAAATGAAGGGAAAACAGATAGAATACCAAAAGATTATATTATATAATATTATTATTTACAGTCAAATCTTATGATTTTTCGTTGGTGTCAATTTTGTTTTATTCTACCGTTATTTTAATCAGTTCGTTGATCGATCAGTAGCCTACTTAAATTATGATAACTGTCAGAAATTATTTTACTCAATATACGAGTGTAAGAGCGCACGATGGTTACAAGAGGGCGCACTTCCGAAAAAAAAAAACCTCTCCTGAGGTGACCCCCAGTCATTTTGCGCCCTAGACAACTGCTTATGTCTCCACTATACCATAATATTGTTTTCCATAACAAAATTGGTACTATCATTCCTTTAACTGCATATATAAAAGTGTAACCCTGTAGAAATGGAGCTCTGTACTTTCCAAATGTCTCTTCTCTAACAATTTGATAGCTTAATGGTACACTAATAACATCATTCAGTGCCAGCCGCGCTTCCTCACTCCAGCTTTTAGTCATCAGCCTTCAGTCTGCCCCTGTGTCAGGGCATTTCTATGGCAACAAATTTTCCATAATTAAAAAAAAAAAAGTTAAATAATAACTGCAGTGACTGTCATGAGAGTCAAGAGTAAAATAACTATGGCAAGTAGCAGAGGTTACAAATACACACCGTTATGAAATGAAATCAATGAATAACAAGCAGATATTTGTTTGATGTCATGAATGGGATGCAGCAAGTCCATTACATTTCTTTCAGTTTTGAACCCAAATACAGTGTTAGACTTACAAAAGTTTTCAATTCCCACGCTGTCAGACAAACATTAGACTCATCACACATTATCACCTGAGGTATGAACTGTGGACCATTTACCTATTCAAATTCCCCAGCTGTTTATTCAAATGAAAATGACTAATACTGTAATACAGCATTTATAGCCCTCAATCTACACAACTTTTTTTCAGGTAATGCTGTACAGAACATTGACATTATTTGAATAAGTGATATGCAAATACAATAATTGCTCATTTCTGGAGGACAACAGATATAATTTTGTTTTCTTTTTAATGCAGAAAGTGAATCTTTCTTATGGATGCTAAATGATGCTAAAAATGAATCTGAACATAAAGAAATAAACAATCCAAGAATTCGTCTCAGTCCTGCTGTTCATCTACAGCTTGGTTCATCTATTCTTGGCCAAACAGTTCAAGAGAAAATCTAAAATCTATTTTTTTTTTTCTCTCTCAGTGGTCTATATATACAGCATATAACACCAATGTACCTCACATATTGTTTAAGAGGAGGTTCTGTAGCGATATTGTACTGCTCTCTCTGCAGTTCTAGGCAAATGGAATAATGCAGGCTGACATATGAAAGCAAAAGCGTTATGAAAAGAAAAATTAAATACAAAATGCAACTTTTAGAATAGTAGTTTCAAAATAACATACATTACTGCACATTTTTGACTTTATAAAAGGAACTGCGTGCCACTGCACACAAAACACATCAAAAAATGACCTTACCTCCAGACACCCCTTGCTTTACATAACATAAAGGTCTGTGCTGATGAAATGCTGTGCATCCAGTTGTGATGCTGACTGGCATATAAACTCTCATTTTCATTCCTCCTACTCTCTCTCAGTTTCTCCCACTCTCCTCTCAACTCTGTCTGATGGCTGATGCTCTCTCTCTCTCTCTCTCTCTCTCTCTCTCTCTCTCTCTCTCTTTCTCTCAGTTTCTCCCACTCTCCTCTCAACTCTGTCTGACGGCTGATGCTCTCTCTCTCTCTCTCTCTCTCTCTCTTTCTCTCAGTTTCTCCCACTCTCCTCTCAACTCTGTCTGACGGCTGATGCTCTCTCTCTCTCTCTCTCTCTCTCTCTCTCTCTCTCTTTCTCTCAGTTTCTCCCACTCTCCTCTCAACTCTGTCTGATGGCTGATGCTCTCTCTCTCTCTCTCTCTCTCTCTCTTTCTCTCAGTTTCTCCCACTCTCCTCTCAACTCTGTCTGATGGCTGATGCTCTCTCTCTCTCTCTCTCTTTCTCTCAGTTTCTCCCACTCTCCTCTCAACTCTGTCTGACGGCTGATGCTCTCTCTCTCTCTGTCTCTCTCTCTGTCTCCCCCCCCCTCTCTCTTTCTCCCACCGAGTTGCTGTCTTCGATATATTTTGTAGTGTATGTAGCTATAGAGTTGCTGTACACTATTATTTACACACATTTACAGAATTGCAGAATTGCAAAACGTATTATGTCAGTGTGGGTGATGCTTGTCTGTGCAAAACTAACTGGCCGTGTGGGTTCTGCATAAAACCAAGTGTGTGGTCATATGGTTGCTAAGGTTTGCCTATGGTTGCTAGGGTGTTCCGGTGTTCTAAAGTCTGACTGTTTTTTGGATCATTGCAGAGCAGTTGTTAGTGCACACCAGGTTGTTGTTTTATGGTTTCTGAGGTCTTCTGAATTCATGTCAGTGCTGCTAGTATTTCTGATTTGTATCTATGGTGTTTTGGACTGCTGGAATGATGTTTCTATGTGGTTGCTAAAGTGTGATTATGAGAGTAGATCACTGTGATGTTATGTGGTTTTTAAGGTGTTCTGAGTGCTTAGTAGAGCTTTGTGGGTGATAGGGTTTTTTGCGTCTTTTGTGTTGCTATGCAGTTGATAAAATGTTTTAAACTGCTTCTTCCTCTTTTTTTTGCAATGATAAGGTATTCTTAGCACTTTGATAAGTGGGTTTAGTGTCTTACTGTAATGCAGCGTTGTTGCTGTGCAGCTAATAGTGCTTGTTGTTACATCTTCATGCAGTTTTTGGGGGGTTTCCAGGATGTTGCTGTTTGATTGTGGGGGTTTCTCTAAAGTTGTCTGGTATATTGCTATATATGCAGTTATTAAAGTGTTTTGTACAATTGTTAGCAGGTGTGCATGTGGTTGCTGATTCTTGTGTTGATGTGGGGTAAGAAGGTGGTACTGTGTGGTTCTTTGAATAAAAGTTGTATGAACTGAATGCACTGTAAAATAAATAAATAATTGAGTAAGTTCCCACCAAATGCGTAAACATAGTGGTGGAGAAATGACAAACTTCACATTTAATAACATTAGCGGACATCCATTACATTCAAGATTATGGTCTATGTAATTGTAAATCAAAACATGACAGTATTCTATGCACGACAGATCTCATGAAAGTACTCTTTTTTTTTTTTGCAGTCTTTCCATTGCATGTTTTTCCTAACTGGGTTGCACTTTACATTGTTTTTCAGCCACCAAAACTGGACCCAAACAACAGTCAGACGTGTTAATATTATCAGGGTAACCCGTCTGCACTTTTTCTTTATTCTGTTTGCACTTGAAATGTTAGTGACATGCAGCGGCCACAAACACTGAAGCCAAGCCCACACACAGTCGCAAGGATTCTCTGTCTGAGTCATACGAGAGCTCTGTAACACCACACAGCCCTCCAAAAACACACATTGCATGCTTGTCAGTCTGGATTGTAAAGATAGATGTGAGTGTGACATTTAGAGAGGACTAATGCTGATACATTTCATGTTTTCCACACATCCCACACACTCTAACAGCTGTGGTAAACTAATCTTCAGACAATCAGAAGCTCAGCTGCACATTTCAGGCTGTCTGTCTTCCAGTCTCAAACCAGAGAGAAACATTAACCTCAGTTCTGATTCTCTCTCCCTCACATGCACAATATTGTTACCAGTGGTTAGCGAATGTTCAGATGAAACAACAATTATTCACATAATAATAAAACAAAAGTGTTTTGTGTTGGGGTTTGTATTTCTCTATTTCCTAAACCTGAATCATTAGATGCTGCAGTGGTAACTCAAGTGATGCCACTGAAAGTTTCAGACATATTTTAGATATACAGATATGCATGTGCGTACACAAGTGACCATTTTTAACTGTAAAACATTGACAAGTGGCATATGAAGTGTTGCATTTTACATATAAAGTCTATATATTTAGGCCAGTATAAAATACAGCCTTTAATATAAATAAATACACAAATACAAACTCTGATCTGGTTGGTTTTGTTTAATTGCCACTAGATGGCGCTTTTCATGCAATCTTAAAACTAGTTAATAGTGCACTAAAAAAAAAAAAAAAATCCCCCAAACCTTAAAAAACAAACAAACAAACAAACAAAAAATATCTATTGCACTTACAAAACATGATCATATGCATTGCAGCTAAAAGTGGTCCAAATACAATTTTTGTTCACATTATTATTATTGTAATTGTTGTTGTTATTGTGATGTTTATATTTTAGTACTTAAAAACGGCTTTGTTTAATTTGCAGCTCTCCACATTCTCAGGCAAATGCATTACTTACCCCATAATGGTACATATTCCATAATTATTTTTTAAACCTCTTTGAAACTGACTTATGTTATATATTGAGTGCTATTTTTCTGCTAACTAGAGTATAGGGTTACCACACACACATTTGTTTCACTGTTTTGGTCAGGACATCTCGTAAACTTGAGTGTTTCTGAGTGAGTTTTTTATAAAAGGTTTTTATATCAGGTTAATAGTGTTTTAAATCCCTTAATCCAACTCCTAAAAATAACCCTTACAGAAACCTGTGCAAAACACTTTTGATTTAAATAGAAACTTGATTTGGTTGTAAAGTCACTACAGTAGTCGGTAATCAAAAGGTTTAATTAAGTTAGTGAGGATATTTTGGACATCACAAGTTAAACTTGTACACAAAATAAGATTATATTTCATTTAAAATGAATACAATTTTAGTGCACATCATCAGAAGGAACAGAAACATGGTTCTCCTTTCATGAAATGAGCTGTAAGAGACCAGGAGTGCAAGTTACAGTTTAGTTTTCTTAGCACCTCCTCTCTTGTTACATAACCCCTCCCTCCTTCTGCTGTCTGCTCCCATCTGTAGATTCTACTCTCCTCCTCCCGCAGGCTGGATTTCATATGATCCACTTGCCCTAGACCTTAGGTCTGGTCTGAATAGAGAGACACGGCCACTGGTGCTGCTGCAGAGGAAGTGCACAACTAAAGCTAAAGCCTAAAGACGCACAGAGAGCGATTCAGAGAGCGAGAGACGGGGGAGATGAGCTGTAGAGTCCAGTCTTGCTCTGGGACGGCACACTGACTGAAGCTGCTATTAGTTTTACAGCTGTGCATCTCTGTCACTCTGGAGTCATGAGCTCAAAGGGGACGGACCGCCACAACAAACGTCTGCCATGTGAGTATTTCACCTTTAGTTGAATTATTTTTGATAATCGTCTTAAACGTGTCCTCACAACACAATTAACAGAAGAATCATTGTGTAATTAAAGAATAGGAATAAGAAACACCGGGGCTAGTTGTCACATTTTTACCCTAGTGAATATTTCTCGTTGTTTGTTTATTTTTGATTGCCATTTTTAAAAGATACGAACCTAAAAGTCTTGACAGCTATTGAACATTTCCATCTTCACTGCCCAGTAAGTTTTCTCACTGTTATTAAACACATCCACCTGTTATAGTAGTGATTATGAAGCAAACTTCACAACACTACATTTTGTACTACATTATGAAACCACCATACACACACACACACACACACACACACATATATATATATACACATGCATACATACATATATACATTCTGCTCCAGAAATTGCAGAAACAATTTAAACAAAAGGCAGAAACTTAAATATAAACACATGCATGTACGTATTTAAGAAAAATATGTTATGTTTATATATTAACTAGATTTATATATAATATAAATATATAGACGTAAATAAATGTAAATATTTTCCACATATACTTTATGTGTGTATTTAAATATACATATAATATATACAGTACACACTTATATATTATGTAAAATTGCGATTAATCATTTGACAGCACTAATATTTATATATAAAAAAATTTATTGAACACCTGTGATAGCTTAACTTGATCTGACATTTGTGACATAGCTGATTTTAGTTATTTTTTTTAAGATATGCTGATATTTGAGTTTAAGTTTGATGTAATTTCTGAAAAACAAAAACAACAACAAACATTTAAATAGGCAGATTGACTTGATGAACCTGCCAAAGCTTAGAGAGCAAAGACTTACTTGGTTCTAGATTTGTTGTGTGCACCCTGACTGAAATCCCTCTAAATGGGATTATCTTTCTGCCATTTTTAGCAGATGGACTGTGAGTACAATCCAAGTTCCCACACTCACTGGTCACACACACACACACACACACACACACAGGCGCGCACACACACACACACACACACACATTTCTCAGAGGTTGGGACTGGAAATTAGATTGGCCACAGGAGAATTTTCCACACTTTCAATTTTGCTCACATAATAAGTAAAATGTCCATGTCTGTCAAAGAGATTTGGGAGATCTGCACCCCAGATGTTTAAGATGAAGTCATTAAAGTTTTGTTGAATTGTACTTGCTTGTCTAAGAATGTGCTGATTGTCTCAGCTTCTGTGTATAATGATCATTAAAATAATATTTTCTGATTTGCCAAAAGGCCACACAGTAAAATGGAATGAAGTTTTGGGACTAAATAAAATTAAACATGAATAAAACAGTCCAATCAATTAGTTTTTTTGTTTTTTTTCCTTTTTCTGTTAACTTTTTCTTAAACCTTTTCTTTAATTTTACTGTTTATTATCACATCTTTTACATTTTATGAAGTCGTACTGGGATATTTGCTGAAATCGTTGTATGTTTTAAGCCCTTAACCTGTTAAATGTCCCCCCGTCCCATATACGGGACACCTACGTTGACTATACTATATTACAATCAAATTTAATCTAATCTTGACAAACTATATATCGTTAGAAAGGTCTAAGACTCCCAAATATATATTTTACCAATATTTTTTGATAAAAAAATATGTAGGAAAAGTAATAGATTAATTTATGACAAGAGTGCACCCTCAGAAATCTACATTACAAAAGGAGCTTTGACCTTTGTTTAAAAAAAAGACTTCCTCGTTGCCTTTTTCTGTATCACTTTTTAGAAATCATCAGAAGTTATATATCACTTGAAAACATAAAATCTCAAAATGCATCCTTTAAAACCCATTTTAAAATCAGACATTACATTACCATGTAAATGGCACATCAAAATCATGTTACAAAATGTTTTCAGTCATGAAATATAAAAATTTAGGTTTGTATCATGCACATTCAAGTCTATCTTCAAAAATGTGAGTGACAGTTATCAGGTTAAATAGAAATTGTAAGGTTATATCATTCATCAGTTCATAGTCCAATGTAAAAAAGAGGAAATCCAGAAATTCAAATAGCTGCAGATAACATGCAAAATGGGGGAAATTTCACTGAAGTTACTAGGAAGCATTTCATCTTCTTACTTTAGGAGTTTCGATGACATCTGAGAAAAAGAGAACATTTATTTTGGTGGGCAGAACATGTTATCTAGTTCTCTTCTCCCTGTTTCATACTTTCCTCATGACTCATTATGATGTCATTGATCTTGAGGAAGCTACTAGAAATTCCTCTCAGTTTGTTCCATTCACATTGTTCTTTGTGGTGCTTTATTGTGAACCTTAGTTTCTCTGGAAACACAACAGCTGAATTTAGGGTGGCCTTATTAAAGATGCTGAATTAAATGCGTCTAGGAAGTTAGTGTGTGTGAATGACTTCATTGTCAGATCGCTGGAGAGACTTGGGATGCTTCTGGGTTTTGTTTCCTTCTTTCTAAAACTTGCATACCCACACATTCCACACACACACACACACACACACACACACACACACACACACACACACACACACACACACACACACACACACACACACACACACACACACACAAATAACTCCCACTATTAATAATTCAGTTAGTTTATGAAACCACAGATATGTATGCAGATTTGACATAGGGGATTTCTGTTTTATACAGTAACTATTCATGTTTTTGTTATATTATCAGACTTTCAGAAATATGCTGTGGTGATATTTAGACGCTTCAATGTAATTAGTTGTACACAATTATAATAAAATGAATAGCATGCCAAACAGGACTGAAACAAAGAGCCAAAGTTAACAGATGGTTCCACTGTGAAGTTATTATTTTTATTTAAACTGTGATAATATCAACATATTTCTTCTTCTTTAAGAAGAATATAATGTTTTAAAAGGCGAAAACAGGAAAAACAGCTAATAGTACAAAACATCACAAATATCCTTAAATCCATCAATGATACTTACTGATGTTTGTGCTGTTGTTTTTGTGTAATGACAATATGCCACAAATGTACACAGCAATATATTTTGTATACAACATTTTCGTTTTGAGAAAGTTTATGGACTATATAAATATACTATATATTAAAAATGTATTTACATTTTAATACATTTCCAGCTTTTCCTGTTTGAAGATACATAGTACACGGGGACAACTTGCAGCACCCATTTAAAACAGAGTCATAATATATTTACAATTCATATGTACGTTTATTTAAATGTATTATTGTGGTTAAAGGAAGTTATCGAACATATTTAAAAACTGTGCTTTAACACTGAATATTTTATTAAAGGTCACGTTTTCCGTGCTTTTTTGAAGCTTTGATTGTGTTTACAGTGTGCAATATAACATGTGTTCATGTTTCGCGTCACGTGTAAAAAAACACAGTATTCACACAATTCACTTATCTGTATACCGCTGTTTTCACTGTCATAAAAACGGGCTGATGACTTCCTTGTTCTATAAAGTCCGTCCTTCAGAAATACGTAACGAGTTCTGATTGGGCCAGCGGTTCCTGTGTTGTGATTCGACAGCAGCTTAGAGCAGTTTTGAGAAGCAACTGGGCAGGATTTGTTTTGAAAACCTGGCAATCCTGATCTGAACGCATGTGCTGGAGATGTACTTCTAATCACAGAATGCCTTTACTGACGAGATGCGCATGAAAATCGCATTCGATTTTTTTTGCACAGCCCTAACATCTAGTTAACAAAGCTAAACAGCATTGCCCTTTGTCTAATAAGTTACAGAAACTGTTAAATGCACCAACTTGAATAATAAAACACACTTACCAGTTGTGGTCCATAAACAACGCCTTCTCCAGACAAAGAGGGAACTGCTCTATCTTTCAAGAATAATCTTTGTGCGAATCAAAGATTAAACTGATTGAGATTGAGGAAGTTGTCCTCAGCAAAATAAGCTGCACATAGTTTTACATGTGGATTATAGTTTTCGGGAACCGAGTTAAACATAAATTGTAACCATTGATCTCTAAGTACACGTCCCTGGGAAGCCCAAACAAAGATGATTGGACTCCGAGATTAAAATAACAGTGTTTCAACGACATGGCGACAAACCCAAACGCAACTCTTCCTCCTCTCCGTCGGAGCGAAACAAGACCACGCCCCCTTTTTGTGTATTCCTGTGGGCAGAGGTTAGTCAAAAAATGGTTCTAGTGACGTCATTACTGCAGGAAGTAGAGGGATGTAGTCAAAGTCCTTTTAGGCAAGTCGTGTCACTTGGCCACCATTTTGGCAATGCCTCCTGGCAGCTATTTCAGACTAACAAGACCAGGCTCCTATCTAAATGAATGGGCAGAGAGTCAGAACTGCAATTTCACTGGGACATAAAAACTGCATGTATAGAAACAGAAGTAAAATATGTTAAAAATCGCTTTACTTTTCCTACGCATGTGCAAGGGTTCTATCCAGAATGCCGGTGTCTTTTACTTAGAATGTAAGGTAACATATTTGTGGTCGATATAAATGCTTTAACTGGTAGTCCTCAACTGTTTGAGGTGCCTTCGCGTTATCACCCTCTTCTATGTGGATTCCATCTGATCTTGCACACACCACAACTTGCTGTTGCCAAATCATCTCTGCTGTCGCAAAACCTCAACTGTGCTCATACGTCAGTGGAACCAGACGATAGGCTTAAATTTTTCCCGGCTTGACTGTTAAAAGCGGATGATTGGCTTTCCAGCTGGAGGGGCGGGACATGTGCATATAACCGCCATTTTTGCCGTTTTGGGTTTTCCTTATATAGTTGTTGAGGGTTGAGGAAGTGGCATGTTTCTTATAAATGTCTCTGATGTAGTCCAAACTGGTCGAACACTGATATGATAATAGCCTTAGATCAGCTGTTTTCCATGTAAGACACATAGGTGGGCCTATAATATTTGCTTTGTATTTCATCTGTATTATTACTTGTTGAATAAATGTATTCATTGTTGTTATATATAGATCCTTTATTTACCCCATGGAGTTTTGTGGCTATGTTTTTAGCATTAAGGCTAACATACTTATGGTTGCAAATTCTTTATAGTTGACAAATAAAGGAGAAAGTCGAAGGGTGTCTGTTATAGTGAGTTTATCATTTCTAATGGGTTTTCTTAAAACCTGTTGAAAAAAACTGTGATATAGTTTCAAAAACTTTTGTGTAAAATTAATGCTAAGAGCAATGACAAAAACATTTGTTCACCATAGCGGATCTTCATTTTTGTTGCTGTTCTGTTATGTCAAAGACGCTTGCGGAACAATGACACTCAATCAGTTTACACAAGTTAACCCTTGATAAAGCTTGTGATTACAGCTGAATACCACATCCTTCATCTAAGGTCTTCATTCAATTTGGTTAGAAATGGGTTAGAAATCCCGATATCTTTCCAAACCTCCAGAATGGCCATTTTCGATCCAAAGTTACCATACTTGTTGTCAAAAGTGTATAAACACATTCTTCAGTGGGAGTAACCAGTATCTGCATGTAAGGTATGGTTTCTTAGTAAATCAGGCTTTTGCGCTTTAGTCCCTGAGGTTTAACACATGCACTTTTAACTTTTAACTCAAACTGAGCTCAGAGGGATGTGGTGGACTGGTTTAAGTTGTTATTTAGTCTGCAATGCTTCTGAAAGTCACCTGCAATGCTTCTGAAAGAAAAATGGTTTGGGTGAGATGCCTGGAAGATGCTGATGTGTGGTTTAGGAATTCCTCCTGTGGTAAGTAATTAAACAAACCTATGACTATTTAAACAATCTGAACACATTCCTGTGAATGAGAGGCCACGGTCTGTTAAAATCAAGACCTACATGATAGGTTTATTTGTGTCTGAAATCATTGGGACAGTTGGCATGAGTCTGAGAGGGCCTGTATAGATGCTGTGCCTTTTCTAGTACCCTGCTGGATCATGATCCCAGAATGCTTTAGTGTGAGAGCCACTGTGACAAAGTAAGCAGGGGGTAGGCTGGAAACAGAGCTTTGCCTTGTATGGAGGGAATGACAAATCAGTACTTACAAACAATCTGCCTTTCTTCTGCTTTGATCTAACAAGTCTTACTCACCCCTTCTGGCGTAACTGCTGTGTGAATGGACAACACAGGGTGGACAAAATGGACAAAAAGGGTGATGCGAGAAAGAAATATGAGGCTGTGAGAGCATGAGAAAAATAGTGTGATCTCATCCTCATGTGGTTGTTTACTCGCCTTATGAATGATCATTTTGGATGATTTGGGGAAGGGTCAGAAAGCCTCATGATGGAGTCATTCAATTGAAATCAATCACTGATTCAGTCCTATTAAAAACCCTGACTGATCAATTATGGAACATAATTTAACATATTTTCACAATACAACTCTTCTTTTCAATACCATCACACCATGTTCATTCACTTAGGTCAGAGTAGAACTGGTGCCCTAAATGGGTCTGGCTTCTCCCAAGTTTTTTTTTTTTTTTCATTCCGTCTCCTGATGGTGTCAGGCTTGCTTAGCTGGGGTCTGAAAAACACTTTTAAGGTATGTTCACCCAAAAATGAAAATTACCCTATATTTTAATCACTCTCAAACCATCCTAGGTCTAAATGACTTTCTTCTTTCAGATGAATACAATCGGAGTTACATTTAAAAATGTCCTGGCTCTTCCGAGCTTTACAATGGCAGTGAATGGGTGATATTCAATAGTCCAATATAGGTTAAACTGCATCCATCCATCATAAAAAGGTGCCCCACATGGCTCCAGGGATTAATAAAGGCCTTCTAATGCGAATTGATAAATTTTTGCAAGAAAAATATCCATATTTAAAACTTAAAAAAATACGTAATCTTTAGCTTCCACTAACTGTCGTACGAGCATACATGAGACAGTGGCATTATACATGAATGTATATGATGTCATACCGGGCCATACTCGTAAATATGTTTCCGAAACCTGTCCGCCCACTCTGAAGCCATGCTACAGGCAGCTCTTGATGAAGTAGACTAGGACATGTTCCTAGCAAGTTCCTCTAACGGAGGAACTCATTAAGCTTTGTAAACACACTAACCGAACAAGCCATGGATACTCGTCAGGGAACATGACCGAGTACAAAACATTGTGCTATTATCTCGGATGTGCAGTAAAACCTGCCAAACACCGATACAGGGAACGCATAAAGCCCTTTCACACATACAGACTTTTCTGGAAAATTACCGGTAAATTACCGTAAAGAGATCATGTGTGAAAAGGATCTTTAAAAAAAATACCTGTAAATTAATTCTGGCAATTTACTGGTTTGAGAACTTGTAACATTACCAGTAAATAGCTGGAATTCTGCTGTGTGTGAACGCAGAAGGAAAATTACCAGTATGAGCACGTACAAGTTCAGAACGCGGTGACGTAAGAAGTTTACTCCAGGCCAATCATAACAATGTGATGCATTCACGCACTGTTTATGAAAATAAAAGAAATGTTATCCGACTGGAGCGACAGTGAAATTAAAGTGCTTCTCCTTATTCGGGCGGATGAAGAAATTTGTTGTCATCTGAGGGGAACTGTAAATGATGCAGTAGAGTATGATAGGAGACTTTTGGTTTGCCTGCCACTCACTTGAAGATGTTCAGCCCATCTTTTTTCACCCTTCTCCCAAAACAGCTTATACTCACTGATATATAGATCAGTGCCTATACTACTGTTCCAGCTATTAAAAGAGTATGGAGAATGTAAAATATAATGGAGCATTTTTTGGTCATTAAATAGGCCTATAAGTATTTTTTTTAAGTAACTACCAAGCCGCCAGCACTGAGAGTGAGCTTATCATAGCCTATGTTTGATCAGTTAAGCCTTCTCAAATCATCACAACTTGTCTAAAATAAAATCCAAATATATAATACAGTTAAAAAATGTAACAATGTTTTAACGTTAAACCCAGAAAAATGTCCTCTATATCCAATATGTTGTGCAGAGAGTGCAAGATAAAGCATGCATTTTGGGACAAAGAGGTGCCAGTGCAATCATAAAATAAAATAAAGAAATATTAAATACAGAAAACAAACTTGATACGTTTTCTGCCATCTCGTCTTATCTTGAAAAGGAGTGCTTACAAAAATGAACCGAAACTTGAAATGAAATACATGCCTCACATACATGATAAATATATCTTTAGAAAGCTTTAAATGACTACTTAAACAAAATAAAACAAATCAACTCTTTCATTATAATCATAATCCGTATAGATGCATTTATCTCTAAAGGCCCGTCTAATGAGGAGATGGCGAGTCAGGCAACTGCGGGCTTAATGCTCAGTTCCGATTTTTTGCAAGGCCGTTCACATTTCCAATTAAATGCGACCTTTTGTGATCTCCTGTGTGAATGTGAAATGACCCAGAAGTGACCTGCATGCGCAGAAGAGTACTCAATGGTGAACGACGTCACTCGTTGTTTGCGGAAGTAGCTAACGTTAAACATGGATGTCAACAACAGTGTAGTCAACAGCGGAGCTCTTTTTGCAATATTAAAGTTATTTTCCCAACGGAGCCAGCACAATTAAAATATTCTCGTTTTAAGAAGAAAATTAAAAAGAAGGAGGAGAGCAAGGTTTTTGGCCATGGAGTTTTGTGGAGCAGTGTTAGCATCGTCAGTACAGAGAAACGTGTGGTTGTGGAGTCGCAGCCAGGAGTGGTGAGATACTGATGTGAGTGGCTCTTCTCGTTCCCACCTACTTCAACGCAGAATTATGACGTTTGTAGCGTATCAATGACGCACGGGTCGGATACATGTGTCCTGGCTGTCAGATGGACGTTGCATTTCAAAAGATCAGATACTTATCGGATTCAGGACCACATACCCAAGTGGCCTGGGTCACATTTGAAAAGATCGGATCTGTGTCGTTCAGACTGTCATGAAAAGATCAGATACAGGTCACATAGGGGCAAAAAAATCGGAATTGGGTCGTTTCAACCTGCAGTGTGAATGTAGCCACAGACTCAGAAAACACTAGTTTATTAGTAAATAATTCAAATATCTCCTTACTATTTCCCCCTGTCCCATTTATGGTAATTACTTTTGCTGGTGCTTTGCGCCATCTTTTGAACGCATTTGAACACAGAACTGTTCATCTGCGCTGAAGGCACATAGACTATTTGATATTAATTTGTATCAACATACTCTACATTTGTGAATGCACCTTTTCTGCAATGTCGCACATCCAAATTTCACAAAATTGGCCAGCTCCCGACAGCATCAGGTGTTTTATTAATGGTGAGTATAAATATTTATTTAATTCAATGAATGTAATAAATTAGATATCATAATATTTAGGCTACAATAGTCCATTATAAAGCTGGTTGGTTTGTATCGATGACATAATATGTAAATGGTATGCGTGAAGGCCGTGAATCTTGAACTTGAATCATAGTTTGGCCCAGTGAAAAAAAAGGTTGAGAACCACTGCCCTAGACAGTAACTTGAATTCAGAGGAACCCCAAACTAGCATCTCCGAGGACGTGTGTGATAAAGCACGTCATGTCAGTCGGCCGACCCTGACTTAGGCACCAACTTTTTTAAGCTGCAGGTAGCTGCCTTCAGTTGTTAGCGACAACATACAACATTTTATTCTCCAATAGTTCAGTATTTTGGTTTGTGATCATCTATTACGATGTCTCTGTAGCAAAAGCAGTTGCATGAATGCTAAAGTTTGAAACAAAAATGCAACATCAACAAAAACACTGACCACATTTACCCCTTCTTGTTTACAAATATAAGCGCAGAATTGTATTTGTCACAGAATTTACCAGTATTTTGGAAAGGATGTGTGAACAGCGCATTTTTTTATTTACCGGTAAAGTCATTCTGGTAATTTTATGGCAATTACTGTGTGAAAGGAGCTATAAAGTCGCATTTCCAGCTAAATGACTCCCGAAGCATGTGGCAAGGACTAAGATCCATCTGTGCCTTTGGAAACAAATCCACTGCAGCTGTGAGAGCAGACCCGGCACTGGCTGATGAATTAAACTCTTTCTACAGCCCCTTTGAATGCAACTGAGGCAGGGCAAGTCTGCCGATCAGGGCGTCAGGAAGCAGCAGTGGCAGCGATAATCATGTGATCACCGTGTCGGAAGACTAGGTTCGGAGTGAGTGAACATAAGGAAAGCAGCAGGTCCTGATAGGATTTTCTTGCCGTGTTCTGAGGTCCTGTGCAGATCAGCTCACTGATTTGTTTACATCTATTTTTAAGGAGTCCCTTGCTACCTCGGTGGTTCCCACCTCCTTTAAAAATCTGTCATCATCCCTGTGCCTAAGAACAATAAACCCTCTTGCCTGAATGAATATCGTCCAGTTGCCCTCACGTCAACACTCATGAAGGTCTTTGAGAAACTTACAAAAAAACAACTTCTCCATACCTGATACTTTGGACCCTCAGTTTGCCTATCGCCCCAACAGATCTACTGAAGATGCCATCACTCACATCCTGCACTCTTCCCTCAAGCACATTGACGGCAGCAATGGGAACTATGTAAGGCTGCTATTCATCAAATATAGCTCAGCTTTCAATACAATATTACCATTCAAGCTAGCTTCCAAACTCATGGACCTCAGCCTGAATTCTTCACTCTGCAAGTGGATTCTTGATTTCATCAAAGGTAGACCTCAAGTGGTGAAAGTATGCCAGTTCACCTCCCAACTCCATCACCCTGAACGTAAGAGTCCCACAGGGCTGTGTCCTTAGTCCCCTGCTTTACTCTCTCTACACATGACTTTGTGTCTTCCCACAGCTCCATATCTATTATCAAATTTGCTGATGATACTGTGGATCTGGGCCTTATTTTCAAAAACAATGAAGCATACTTGGATGAGGTAGAGAAAATCACATTATGGTGCAGGACAATTGTCTTTCTATAATTGTAAGTAAAACTGAAGAGCTGATTGTGGACTTCAGCAAGAGACATCAGTGTCCCTATACTCCTCTTATGATCAGCGGGACCCCTGTGGAGAAGGTGAGCAGCTTCAAGTACCTTGGTGTAAACATCTCCGAGGACCTGACTTAGACTACACACATCCAAACACAGCTTAATAAAGCCAGGCAAAAGCTGTACCATCTGCGACAGCTGAGGAAATTCAGGGTCTCACCAGCAATCCTGAAAACTTTCTATTCAGAGGCTATAGAAAGTGTATTGACTGTATACAATATCAGTGTATATCAGTGTATATCAGTGTGGTATAGTAATAGCTCCAGTCAAGACTACAAAGCCCTGCAGAGAGTTGTGGGCTTAGCTCTCCCCTCTCTGCAGGACATCTACCTCAAATGCTGCAAAAGCAGAGCTGTTAAAATCATCAAGGACTCCATCCACCCCAGTAACCATCTTTTCATTTTGCTGCCATCTGGTAAGCACTTCCGCAGCCTGATGGCAAAAACCAAGAGACTTAGGAGGAGTTTCTTCTCCCAGGTCATCAGGCTCCTAAACTCAAACTCCTAACTTCTACATGACCTCACTTAATTATCAGTAAGATACTTAATATTCTGACATTGTCACTAGCACACAGCATTTTCTATACATTTTTTATTTTTATTTACTTTTTTACTACCTCTATTGCTGCTATGTAAGTACCCTGTACAACCTTTTGCACGTTCTTTTCTTGTACATCTCTGCTCATAATATTAAAGGGGGGGTGAAATGCTATTTCATGCATACTGAGTTTTTTACACTGTTAAAGAGTTGGATTCCCTTGCTAAACATGGACAAATTTTCAAAAATTAAGTTGTACGTTTAAAGGAGTATTTTTGTTCCCAAAATACTCCTTCCGGTTTGTCACAAGTTTCGGAAAGTTTTTTTTCGAGTATGGCTCTGTGTGACTTTAGATGGAGCGGAATTTCCTTATATGGGTGCTAAGGGCACGTCTGCCGGAAGAGCGCGCTCTCCCGTATAGCACAGCACTCAGAGCACAACAGACTTCACTGATCAGAGCGAGAGATTTGCAAAATGTCACAAAAGAAGTGTGTTTTTGGTTGCCAGGGCAAGACAACCCTGCACAGATTACCAAAAAAAAAAAAAAAAAAACAGCATTAAGGGACCAGTGGATGGAGTTTATTTTTATAGAGCATCAACAGAGTTGTGCAATTGTTTGTGCTTGTTCCCTGCATTTCAAAGATGCTTTTTTTACAAACAAGGCCCAGTTTGACGACGGATTTGCGTATCTTTTATTTCTTAAGGATGATGCAATCCCAACGAAAAAGGGTCACGATCGTGTGTTGGAACCACAGGCGGTGAGTAAAACTGCTTAAAATATCTCTGCCTCCTTAGGTGCGTCCGCCTCCCATGCCGGAGACCCGGGTTCGAGCCCCGCTCGGAGTGAGTCGTTGCAGCTGTTGCTCTCGTTCAGTTTCAGCCTCGGGATCTGATTCTGGATCATAAATAAACGGCTGAATCTGACTGTAAGCCATGGTTTGTTTTGGATGATGGTTTTTCCCTCAGGGTAATGTCACAGCTTCCACATGCTCTCAACGCAAAAGCCTACTGGCGCTCGTGATTCTTTCGCTCCGCCCACACGTCACGCCTCCAGCCACTCGTGTTTTTCCGAGAAAAATCGGTACAGACTATCTTTCTCTTATGAATATAATAAAACTAAAGACTTTTTGGAGTTATGAAGGATGCAGTACTACTCTATAGGTACTCATGATTAATAGGATATTGAGTGAAAACGAGCATTTCACCCCCCCCTTTAAGTCTACAGTATACCATCCTGCACATTTGATTTTATAAGCATTATTTTATTATTTTTATCTTACTTTTTCCATACCATATTTACATATAATTTTCTTGTATAATTGCACTGTCCATGGAGCGGACCTGACATTTTACTGCTGGTCATATGCTCTCAATATAACCATGTATGTGACAAATAAATATCTTGAATCTTGAGTGGCTGAGGACTGAGGATGATATTGTACAAAAACCAATCCAATCCAACAAACCAACAAAAACAAAAAGTTTGTTTTCACACATACAGACTTTTCTGGAAAATTACCGGTAAATTACCGTAAAGAGATCATGTGTGAAAAGGATCTTTAAAAAAAATACCTGTAAATTAATTCTGGCAATTTACTGGTTTGAGAACTTGTAACATTACCAGTAAATAGCTGGAATTCTGCTGTGTGTGAACGCAGAAGGAAAATTACCAGTATGAGCACGTACAAGTTCAGAACGCGGTGACGTAAGAAGTTTACTCCAGGCCAATCATAACAATGTGATGCATTCACGCACTGTTTATGAAAATAAAAGAAATGTTATCCGACTGGAGCGACAGTGAAATTAAAGTGCTTCTCCTTATTCGGGCGGATGAAGAAATTTGTTGTCATCTGAGGGGAACTGTAAATGATGCAGTAGAGTATGATAGGAGACTTTTGGTTTGCCTGCCACTCACTTGAAGATGTTCAGCCCATCTTTTTTCACCCTTCTCCCAAAACAGCTTATACTCACTGATATATAGATCAGTGCCTATACTACTGTTCCAGCTATTAAAAGAGTATGGAGAATGTAAAATATAATGGAGCATTTTTTGGTCATTAAATAGGCCTATAAGTATTTTTTTTAAGTAACTACCAAGCCGCCAGCACTGAGAGTGAGCTTATCATAGCCTATGTTTGATCAGTTAAGCCTTCTCAAATCATCACAACTTGTCTAAAATAAAATCCAAATATATAATACAGTTAAAAAATGTAACAATGTTTTAACGTTAAACCCAGAAAAATGTCCTCTATATCCAATATGTTGTGCAGAGAGTGCAAGATAAAGCATGCATTTTGGGACAAAGAGGTGCCAGTGCAATCATAAAATAAAATAAAGAAATATTAAATACAGAAAACAAACTTGATACGTTTTCTGCCATCTCGTCTTATCTTGAAAAGGAGTGCTTACAAAAATGAACCGAAACTTGAAATGAAATACATGCCTCACATACATGATAAATATATCTTTAGAAAGCTTTAAATGACTACTTAAACAAAATAAAACAAATCAACTCTTTCATTATAATCATAATCCGTATAGATGCATTTATCTCTAAAGGCCCGTCTAATGAGGAGATGGCGAGTCAGGCAACTGCGGGCTTAATGCTCAGTTCCGATTTTTTGCAAGGCCGTTCACATTTCCAATTAAATGCGACCTTTTGTGATCTCCTGTGTGAATGTGAAATGACCCAGAAGTGACCTGCATGCGCAGAAGAGTACTCAATGGTGAACGACGTCACTCGTTGTTTGCGGAAGTAGCTAACGTTAAACATGGATGTCAACAACAGTGTAGTCAACAGCGGAGCTCTTTTTGCAATATTAAAGTTATTTTCCCAACGGAGCCAGCACAATTAAAATATTCTCGTTTTAAGAAGAAAATTAAAAAGAAGGAGGAGAGCAAGGTTTTTGGCCATGGAGTTTTGTGGAGCAGTGTTAGCATCGTCAGTACAGAGAAACGTGTGGTTGTGGAGTCGCAGCCAGGAGTGGTGAGATACTGATGTGAGTGGCTCTTCTCGTTCCCACCTACTTCAACGCAGAATTATGACGTTTGTAGCGTATCAATGACGCACGGGTCGGATACATGTGTCCTGGCTGTCAGATGGACGTTGCATTTCAAAAGATCAGATACTTATCGGATTCAGGACCACATACCCAAGTGGCCTGGGTCACATTTGAAAAGATCGGATCTGTGTCGTTCAGACTGTCATGAAAAGATCAGATACAGGTCACATAGGGGCAAAAAAATCGGAATTGGGTCGTTTCAACCTGCAGTGTGAATGTAGCCACAGACTCAGAAAACACTAGTTTATTAGTAAATAATTCAAATATCTCCTTACTATTTCCCCCTGTCCCATTTATGGTAATTACTTTTGCTGGTGCTTTGCGCCATCTTTTGAACGCATTTGAACACAGAACTGTTCATCTGCGCTGAAGGCACATAGACTATTTGATATTAATTTGTATCAACATACTCTACATTTGTGAATGCACCTTTTCTGCAATGTCGCACATCCAAATTTCACAAAATTGGCCAGCTCCCGACAGCATCAGGTGTTTTATTAATGGTGAGTATAAATATTTATTTAATTCAATGAATGTAATAAATTAGATATCATAATATTTAGGCTACAATAGTCCATTATAAAGCTGGTTGGTTTGTATCGATGACATAATATGTAAATGGTATGCGTGAAGGCCGTGAATCTTGAACTTGAATCATAGTTTGGCCCAGTGAAAAAAAAGGTTGAGAACCACTGCCCTAGACAGTAACTTGAATTCAGAGGAACCCCAAACTAGCATCTCCGAGGACGTGTGTGATAAAGCACGTCATGTCAGTCGGCCGACCCTGACTTAGGCACCAACTTTTTTAAGCTGCAGGTAGCTGCCTTCAGTTGTTAGCGACAACATACAACATTTTATTCTCCAATAGTTCAGTATTTTGGTTTGTGATCATCTATTACGATGTCTCTGTAGCAAAAGCAGTTGCATGAATGCTAAAGTTTGAAACAAAAATGCAACATCAACAAAAACACTGACCACATTTACCCCTTCTTGTTTACAAATATAAGCGCAGAATTGTATTTGTCACAGAATTTACCAGTATTTTGGAAAGGATGTGTGAACAGCGCATTTTTTTATTTACCGGTAAAGTCATTCTGGTAATTTTATGGCAATTACTGTGTGAAAGGAGCTATAAAGTCGCATTTCCAGCTAAATGACTCCCGAAGCATGTGGCAAGGACTAAGATCCATCTGTGCCTTTGGAAACAAATCCACTGCAGCTGTGAGAGCAGACCCGGCACTGGCTGATGAATTAAACTCTTTCTACAGCCCCTTTGAATGCAACTGAGGCAGGGCAAGTCTGCCGATCAGGGCGTCAGGAAGCAGCAGTGGCAGCGATAATCATGTGATCACCGTGTCGGAAGACTAGGTTCGGAGTGAGTGAACATAAGTAAAGCAGCAGGTCCTGATAGGATTTTCTTGCCGTGTTCTGAGGTCCTGTGCAGATCAGCTCACTGATTTGTTTACATCTATTTTTAAGGAGTCCCTTGCTACCTCGGTGGTTCCCACCTCCTTTAAAAATCTGTCATCATCCCTGTGCCTAAGAACAATAAACCCTCTTGCCTGAATGAATATCGTCCAGTTGCCCTCACGTCAACACTCATGAAGGTCTTTGAGAAACTTACAAAAAAACAACTTCTCCATACCTGATACTTTGGACCCTCAGTTTGCCTATCGCCCCAACAGATCTACTGAAGATGCCATCACTCACATCCTGCACTCTTCCCTCAAGCACATTGACGGCAGCAATGGGAACTATGTAAGGCTGCTATTCATCAAATATAGCTCAGCTTTCAATACAATATTACCATTCAAGCTAGCTTCCAAACTCATGGACCTCAGCCTGAATTCTTCACTCTGCAAGTGGATTCTTGATTTCATCAAAGGTAGACCTCAAGTGGTGAAAGTATGCCAGTTCACCTCCCAACTCCATCACCCTGAACGTAAGAGTCCCACAGGGCTGTGTCCTTAGTCCCCTGCTTTACTCTCTCTACACATGACTTTGTGTCTTCCCACAGCTCCATATCTATTATCAAATTTGCTGATGATACTGTGGATCTGGGCCTTATTTTCAAAAACAATGAAGCATACTTGGATGAGGTAGAGAAAATCACATTATGGTGCAGGACAATTGTCTTTCTATAATTGTAAGTAAAACTGAAGAGCTGATTGTGGACTTCAGCAAGAGACATCAGTGTCCCTATACTCCTCTTATGATCAGCGGGACCCCTGTGGAGAAGGTGAGCAGCTTCAAGTACCTTGGTGTAAACATCTCCGAGGACCTGACTTAGACTACACACATCCAAACACAGCTTAATAAAGCCAGGCAAAAGCTGTACCATCTGCGACAGCTGAGGAAATTCAGGGTCTCACCAGCAATCCTGAAAACTTTCTATTCAGAGGCTATAGAAAGTGTATTGACTGTATACAATATCAGTGTATATCAGTGTATATCAGTGTGGTATAGTAATAGCTCCAGTCAAGACTACAAAGCCCTGCAGAGAGTTGTGGGCTTAGCTCTCCCCTCTCTGCAGGACATCTACCTCAAATGCTGCAAAAGCAGAGCTGTTAAAATCATCAAGGACTCCATCCACCCCAGTAACCATCTTTTCATTTTGCTGCCATCTGGTAAGCACTTCCGCAGCCTGATGGCAAAAACCAAGAGACTTAGGAGGAGTTTCTTCTCCCAGGTCATCAGGCTCCTAAACTCAAACTCCTAACTTCTACATGACCTCACTTAATTATCAGTAAGATACTTAATATTCTGACATTGTCACTAGCACACAGCATTTTCTATACATTTTTTATTTTTATTTACTTTTTTACTACCTCTATTGCTGCTATGTAAGTACCCTGTACAACCTTTTGCACGTTCTTTTCTTGTACATCTCTGCTCATAATATTAAAGGGGGGGTGAAATGCTATTTCATGCATACTGAGTTTTTTACACTGTTAAAGAGTTGGATTCCCTTGCTAAACATGGACAAATTTTCAAAAATTAAGTTGTACGTTTAAAGGAGTATTTTTGTTCCCAAAATACTCCTTCCGGTTTGTCACAAGTTTCGGAAAGTTTTTTTTCGAGTATGGCTCTGTGTGACTTTAGATGGAGCGGAATTTCCTTATATGGGTGCTAAGGGCACGTCTGCCGGAAGAGCGCGCTCTCCCGTATAGCACAGCACTCAGAGCACAACAGACTTCACTGATCAGAGCGAGAGATTTGCAAAATGTCACAAAAGAAGTGTGTTTTTGGTTGCCAGGGCAAGACAACCCTGCACAGATTACCAAAAAAAAAAAAAAAAAAAACAGCATTAAGGGACCAGTGGATGGAGTTTATTTTTATAGAGCATCAACAGAGTTGTGCAATTGTTTGTGCTTGTTCCCTGCATTTCAAAGATGCTTTTTTTACAAACAAGGCCCAGTTTGACGACGGATTTGCGTATCTTTTATTTCTTAAGGATGATGCAATCCCAACGAAAAAGGGTCACGATCGTGTGTTGGAACCACAGGCGGTGAGTAAAACTGCTTAAAATATCTCTGCCTCCTTAGGTGCGTCCGCCTCCCATGCCGGAGACCCGGGTTCGAGCCCCGCTCGGAGTGAGTCGTTGCAGCTGTTGCTCTCGTTCAGTTTCAGCCTCGGGATCTGATTCTGGATCATAAATAAACGGCTGAATCTGACTGTAAGCCATGGTTTGTTTTGGATGATGGTTTTTCCCTCAGGGTAATGTCACAGCTTCCACATGCTCTCAACGCAAAAGCCTACTGGCGCTCGTGATTCTTTCGCTCCGCCCACACGTCACGCCTCCAGCCACTCGTGTTTTTCCGAGAAAAATCGGTACAGACTATCTTTCTCTTATGAATATAATAAAACTAAAGACTTTTTGGAGTTATGAAGGATGCAGTACTACTCTATAGGTACTCATGATTAATAGGATATTGAGTGAAAACGAGCATTTCACCCCCCCCTTTAAGTCTACAGTATACCATCCTGCACATTTGATTTTATAAGCATTATTTTATTATTTTTATCTTACTTTTTCCATACCATATTTACATATAATTTTCTTGTATAATTGCACTGTCCATGGAGCGGACCTGACATTTTACTGCTGGTCATATGCTCTCAATATAACCATGTATGTGACAAATAAATATCTTGAATCTTGAGTGGCTGAGGACTGAGGATGATATTGTACAAAAACCAATCCAATCCAACAAACCAACAAAAACAAAAAGTTTCTAAATTCAGCTTGGAGAGGAGATGGGAGAGGGAGGCTGGGTGGGTCCAGCGAATCCGACTGATGAATAGAACTAGGCAGGCTTAAGGGAAGCAAAGTCTCTACCTCTCCAAAACGAAAAACACAGGCACAGTTCAACAGTCACTTTCTGTGGTGGGAAGGTAAGCAGGGCTCACTTCCATCCCCTCCAGGTGTTCCTCGGGGCGAAATTTCCCTGCTCAAGGCTAAGTAGGGTGACGGCGGTGATATGATCCATGATGAAACAGAAAACAAAAACACTGACCCAACTGAAAAAAAGAATTGGGGTAAATGAACACTGCTTCTGTGTCTTCCATTATTTATTTTTTTTATTTTTTTTTATTTTGTGTGGTCTTTTGTCATGGCTATTCTTAGATAATTAGCTCAGAAAGATGAAAAAGGTAATATCAAAAGTCTTTACTACAACAAAGGTACAAGTCAAGTCAAGGACCTTTATTTATATAGCGCTTTAAACAATAGAGATTGTATCAAAGCAACTGTACAGCATTAATTAGGAAAATAGTGTGTCAATAATTAAAAATGACAAAAGTAAACACTCATTTTTCAGTTAAAGGCAGTTCATCATTGAATTCAGTGATGTCATCATCCAGCTCAGTTCATTTAAAAAAGTATCTGTGCAAACAAGTCAACGATATTGCTGGAAAGTAAGTGTCTCCAACTAAGCAAGCCAGAAGAAGAACTGAATACACAGGAACTTAAAAACACAGACCAAACAAGGATAATTAACAAGACAACCTAATGATGTACTGAAATCAGAAACAATGACAACAAATTAAGTCAGGTATGATGAAAAAAAAAAGAGTCCTTGTAATTGTGACATCTTTATACTACGGTATAGTGTACTTCTTTTTCTATTTCATGTGTGTTGGATCAACCCTCAAACTATAGATCTGATTGCTTAGAAAAGTAACAGCACACAGCTCCTTAACAAGCTGCATGATTTGAGGCATCATTCATGTCCATAGAACAGTGTTTGCCTTAGCACACACCAAAAATAAAATATAATATGAAATGAACAGAATGTATTTGTTGCAGCCTACAAACTTATATGTGATCCACTGGTCAGGAACACACATGAGCTCCGCCAATCCTGCCAGCTGACCAGAATAAACACTTTGCCCACCGCACTGGCATTTTGCTAAGTGCGACAATGGGCAGCAAAATATTGTTTTCTAGGGACAATAGTTCTTTGACTTGATCCTTTCCCAATCACGTCAGTGAAAATGGCATTTGACTGGAAGGGAATGCCAGAGAATAAAGCACGAACTGTAGCTGCACCCCTGAGCAAACCACTTAACCCTGTGTTATTTCAGGAGCACCAAGTCGTCATTTTATTTTCACACACGTGCAAAAATGCAAATATGCACAGGGCAGATGTCAAGGACCGAGTCACAGCAACACGATTAGGCAATATCCATTTATGGCAAGTCGGTTGAGTTTTAAGTAACATAAATCAACCTTTTATGTAAATACTGGTGTGTGTTTTAAATATTAAACTTGGACAAGGTCATGGAAAAATGAAAGAGGAGATCCCTGCAGAGTTCAGAGAGGCGAGTTTAAGTTTACGTGTTGAATGATTTGACATTTGGATATTAGAATGCCAATAGGTGAAGCCTTTATTTCAGTCCTGGTGTGCTCCTGCTACTTTCTTAGTTTGACTCTGCAGGATTAACAGAATGTTCTTCCGATACAATACAATATGGTGGACCTGAAATGAAAAAATTCACATGCATCTGTTTTCTAAATGCATGTTATTGATGTTTCATCCATATTCAATATATGCTAAATTCCTTCATTTGTTATAACATTTCCATCACATGCTTGAGGTATTCGGCCAGTCACAATGCAATAGATAGCTGGCCAATAAGAGCTCGCTGTGCTTTTCAGAACAATGAGCTTTGTAAAAATCGATAGGTTTCAGAAAGATGGGGCATAGAGGAGAAACAATAATGTACATTATGTGGAAAATACGTATAAAAATTTTTTTTTTTTTTTTTTTTTTTTTTTTTTTAAACCTTTAACCACATACACACATTGCATTACACCAAATAATGTTCTTTTTAGGAATGTGTTTTTAGCAATGCCCTTTAATTATTTTTTGCTCAAGAATGTTGCCAAATACTTTGTCTATGTCTATTTAAAGGGAACTTTTAAAATGTCTTTTTCTTGAGAAAACAGTATATATATATTGTTAAAAATATATATACTGTTTTATGAATGTATATCTTCCAACACCTTATAGATATGGTTCGTAAACACTGTGC